>NC_049993.1:9046511-9058031 GCF_000003815.2 Branchiostoma floridae | reverse complement strand
GCACGCGAGAACGTGAACTGAACAGACTTCTTACTATCATTGCAGATTTCCCGTAGTTACCTATAGAGGAAAAGTGTGTACCTGTATCTATGTATATGTTTAAAAGTCTGAACATGTAAAACCCTTGTATTGGGTATGGACAAAAATAATGTTTGAACGGGATTCTATCTGTTGGTGTCTGATTCAATCCACTTTTCATAAAAACTACAAAATATATCATTCAATGTGGTGACTAGGAAACATACCCAGGCTCATGACCAATGTGACTTGACATTTCTACTTTACACTTACTAATACTAGAATCTAAAAGAAAGCTGGAAAGGTGACATTTTCGAGAAAATGCAGGATGTTTCCCTCCAAGTAATTTGCCTTTCACAGGTTTTCCTATCACAAACCTGTAATTACCGATACAGGTTTTGCTATTGCAATCCTGTAATTGTTCATATTTGCTGTAACAGCTAATATGCTAATGTCACTAGCTATACTAAGTTCTGATTGGTTTATGACAGAAGAAAAAAAAGAAGAACACACCAGCAAAAACATTATGTTTCAAACTTTTACCTTTGGGAAACATAGATCAAGAAAAATACAGGAGTGTCTCATAAAAATAGACTTCGTCACAGAAAATGCTTAGATAGTAGAGAAATGCACTACTATACTAGTTTAGCTCAAGCAAAGCTCTACATGAAGGGGTGCCCATGCCACTGACCAGTGTGTTCCTGCCAGTAGCCGTGTCCCACAGTCTGAGCCGGTGGTCAGTGCCAAAGCTCAGGAGGTGGAGCCCCTCAGGTGTGAAGCACAAACCGTTCACATGGCCGTTATGGGCAGTGTTCACTGTAGAAATGAGGAAAGGATGTCTTCATTGATAGAGTACATTTTGACACTACTATTAACAGTATTGTAACATGTGTTGTGAATCAGCATAGATCAACACATAAATAGTAACATGCATGCATAGAGAAGCCAGAGAGAAGATCTAAGACCCTTCCACACACACGAAAGTCTTGCATATCCTGGCATGGTATTCTTTAAAGAACCCTACCTAGAGGTAGGAGAACAGTCCAAGATAAGACAGGATGCATTGCGAGTTACATGAGGCTGCTATTGTACTAACACTACTAACAGATGACCTCGTGACCCCTGATCTACTGACCTGCGGCAGTGCTGGTTGCCAGCTCCCCATTGTGCTGGTCCAGTGACATGAGGCTAACAGTACTAACAACTGACCTTGTGACCCCTGACCTCGTGACCCCTGACTTACTGACCTGCTGCGGTGCTGGTTGCCAGCTCCCCATTGTGCTGGTCCAGTGACATGAGGCTAACAGCACTAACACCTGACCTCGTGACCCCTGACCTCGTGACCTGCTGCGGTGCTGGTTGCCAGCTCCCCATTGTGCTGGCCCAGTGACATGAGGCTAACAGCACTAACACCTGACCTCGTGACCCCTGACCTGGTCACCCCTCACCTACTGACCTGCCGCAGTGCTGGTTGCCAGCTCCCCATTGTGCTGGTCCAGTGACATGAGGCTAACAGCACTAACACCTGACCTCGTGACCCCTGACCTGGTGACCCCTGACCTACTGACCTGCCGCAGTGCTGGTTGCCAGCTCCCCATTGTGCTGGTCCAGTGACATGAGGCTGCTCTTGGCACTCCGCACGTCCCACAGCAGTACCTTGTTGTCCTGGCTGCCCGTGGCCAGCAGGTACGGGTTCCTGGGAGACCAGCGGGCACACTTCACCGCTGCTCGGTGACCTGGATACAGAAAAGATATGATACTAATAATACTGACACTCTCAACAAAACCTATGCACGGTCAGGGCTCAAATACCACATGTATGTATAGGTTAGTTAATGTAAAATTGAAGTTGTGTAGCCTATACTATAGGCTGCGATGTTTTACAAATAAATCTGACTTCTGATGTCTACCTGCACCTAGACCACGACAGGGTCTAGGAAGGAAAGCAAGGGATGCGGGTACTTATCATCATATAGCTACAATGTGCAAAGTTATCATAATGGTATCATCTATACCTGCATATCACATAGCAATTCCATTCATGTAAAAAAAGGACCTACCCTTCAGTATGTGTGTGGATGACCCAGACTTCAGATCACATAGGGTCACAATGGAGGTCATGGTAGCAACTGGGGATGAAAAAAATTGCTTCAATGATTAGAGAAAAACACACCACCAACTAGGCATCTAACTTTTAAGGATACATCTTTGAGGTATTATCAATGTGCCAATAATGTATGAAAATGTAAGTATAATGGTCAATTCCTTTGTCGCCACATAACATGACACAAAAGCCACTTACATGATGTACGTGTTACATGAATTAGGCTGAAACATCATGCTCTAGAGAAGCTCAACTTGTTCAAACTAACCAGACGAAGCAGAGGTTACTAAGGCAATATGTAACTTTAACCCACCTGCGATGAGGCAGTGTTTCTTGGCTACAGGAGACATGGCGTGTGAGTACACCGTGCCCTCGAACTGGAAGACCTCGGCAGGCAGCAGGGCATTGGTGTCCCACACCTTCAGTGTCTTGTCCATGGAGCTGGATGTAAACAGCCCGGTGTCGTGTGGGTACCAGCGGACTGTCTCCACACTGTACTTGTGCACATGGCGGTGGGACCTGGGGGGAGGGAGAGAGTGGTGGCTTATCTCAAAGCAGGGAAAATCATAATGTTCCTTGACAAGCAGATCTTCCAGTGGCAAAATTGCCAGCCAAGAGTATGCCCTTCTGTGGCATGGTAGTAGGACATAGTCTTGACCAGCAAATGGCAGCAATCCCTGTGAGATGATTTGGTCTGCTTGGAGATTAGGCTATACAATGTATTTTTCTGATAAAACTGTTCACAATGAAAGGTGGTGTGTCACAAAATAGGTCCACCCCAGTGTGGGTGGATAAGACCTATCACATCAGTCTGGGCTTACAAGTTACAGAGCTTGTACTTGCTGTACAAAACTGGACAGGTGTTATACCTTAAGGTATTTTTAGCAGCAAGCAAGCTCACAATTCAAAGTGTGCATGTGCAGTGACAAGAATTACTGGTATTGGTATTATATTTGTCATGGTGAAGCAGGGCTCTAGCCAGTGTCCGTTTTTCCGTCAATTGACGGAAATTTGCTGCGTGTGACGGAAAAATTTTAAAACCAATCCGTCAACTTTGACAGACAAAATCTGATAAAAGCTCCTTGGTGGAAGCTACAGGCTGCTTGGGGACGCCGACCACGGCCGTAAAAGCCACACACTGTTTGTTTTGCTATTGTTATGATTGTTGACAATGTGTGTCGGTGCCCTTTCGCATACGATAATCTCATTAAAACCCGATTTCAAAGTCTCAGTTCAGTCTCTCTTACTCCTGGAATAGTGTTTTCGCGACAATGGGAATTGGCTGACGAAAAAAAATGTCGAGCTGGCTAGAGCCCTGTTGTGAAGGCATCTGAGACATAAACAGGACATGCCTATGCATTATTATGCAAACTGTTAGTTAACAAGTAAGAGGTCTTCAGCTTTGACATATCACCCCAAATATCTGTCACTACACATGTGTACTTGGAACTGTAAATGTGTATGTTTTGTAATGGTTATAAAGAGGGACATACCTTCCTACTGTACAGACAGCCTCAGCAGTACTGCTGGGTGTGCCTGACAGGTTGTGGGTGTCATAAACAGCAATCACTCCATCTGCACCTCCGGATAACAGACTGGAACAAAACGTACAAACTTTAGTTTCAACCTATTCATCTTAATATTTTTATACAGAAATATCAGACTGTATCACTTTAGTAACATGTATTTCTTAGTTTGCACGCAAGCTCTATTTATAAATAACACACAAGATGAAACTTTTGGATTCTAACCCGATTTCTCAGAAAAAAGGTCTGATCATCATGTTGGATGTCACTTGGTCAAACTTCTGCGATTTTAATTTTTTCCCCTAGTTATCAACGAAAATATAAAACCACCAAGCAGATGTTAAGGTGAAAGGTATGAAGCTTTTTGAACTGCAGGTGGCTTCTCTGACAGCCCCCCAAGCGTGTGGTGAGGTTGACAAGAAACCCAGCTGGACGAAAACGTTACATCTGCTTGGAGTTCGAGATCACACACATTATGAACAAGAGTTCGTAGACCTCAGGCCTGCATGAAATGTATTAGGTGTCTGTAGACCTATTGTGTATTTTTTTTCCTTTTCGTCCCTGGTTGCGTATTTTTACCGTGTTGGTTGTGCACCATGCAAAAGTCTGAAATTCCATTTTCAGAATGTGTAAGTTTGGGCATGGATGAACATTAATTATTTTGGATTTCTTAAGCATGTAACCAACCACAGTACCTTAAAGTTATTGAGACGACTTTTCCTACCTTTTTTGGTCTCAGAGTCAGATGGCCCATGTAGTTGTTCTGTCACATATGATATATTCAGTACTGATATCTTCCTATTTCAATGTACTGACCTAATGCAGCTGCTAAATCTCCTTATTGTACCAATGATATTCATTAAAGATTTATTTCTGGAGTGTTATATCACTTGACACTGGAAGGTTATTTGCATAATTTGAAAAATTATATTTTTACAGTAGTTCCATAGACAATATGAATAGTGGTAGGCCCCATCCAGCAGCATTAGGGTGGTATGATATTTTGTTCAATCCGTCCAACTAAAACCTAAATCTCCTGAAGTACCTAAGCCAAATTTTACAGCAGAATTTACTACTCAAAATGTCCTTGTCAATCCCATTCATAAATGGCAAGCTGCTGGCAACTTTAAAAAGTTCAGAAAGCTGTCGTAGTCAGAGTGAACACCCAGCAAACATCCCCCCAAATCAATGAGCAGCTGCTTAGAGGAGGAAACAATTTCATCATATTTTTGCAGTGACAAAATGCAACAAACGATACCAAATTTAAAACAAAACAAAGCCTCTACCACTTAACCTTGCCTGTACTATAGATTAAGCAGGCCCAAAAATCAAGCAAATATGACTAGCCCCAAACTACAAATTACCTGCATACAATACGGAAATCGCATCCCCAAAGAAACAACAAGAAACAGGAAAAATCTTACACATACCTTTGTCTTACACTCAAGCTCTATACAGTTCTCCTCCACTTTAGAAAGTTGTATCTTCTGCTGATTGCCAAACAGGGTAAAGGAACTTGTACCAGAACATTAAACCCAGTACTACACAGCTCTCAAAACACCACAAACTCGGACTAAGAAGCAAACTCAAACTGTACCTAACAAATACAGCAACAGATACTAGACTAAGTATATCATCTGGCAGGTCAGACACTGTTGATACAAAGTAACCTGATACATTGAAGGTGGCCCAGGCCAGATGATGGTTCTAGGTGTAAACTTAAAGACCTCTCAATCAACCAAAACAGATGATGGTTCTACCCAACCCAACCGTCAGCAACCAAGCAGATATTGGGGGGATGCCCCAACCACACCAAAACAGGGTCAACCTATACAGTATCAAGTTCAAGCACTAGGAGGCCCAAAATCAAACCTCACTACCAGGACACCACCAACAACTCACGTACCAAATAGCAACACAATGGCACCTTGCGTTCCGGAGATACAGCACACGCCCCGTGCCCGCACAAAAGGTAACCTAAAATGTCAAGTTCAAGCACCAAGGGCGCCAAAATCAAAATTGAGAATTATTCACCCATCGCCGACACATGTGCCAAATATCATCGCGCCAGCACCAACCGTTCAGAAGACATAACTCCGGAAATACCCCTCCCGGACGCAAGTATACCGAAGTCACGGGTTCCGCACTGGGCGCCCAGTGCGGAATTCGTGGAGAAACTGGCGTCGGCACTCGGGGCCCAGTACGGAAGAAACTTCCGCACAGGATTTCCTGTGCGGAACGGCTTTGTTCGAGTGCTGAAGACCCGTCAGCACTGGAATTCCAGAGCTACACCTTGTCTCGGCACTCGTTTTCCAGTGCCGAACTCCGTCCAGCACTCGGTTTCTAGTGCTGATCTCCGCTCAGCACTCGGTTTCTAGTGCGGAAGGGTGGTTCAAAGGTCGTTCAGCACTGGTTACCCAGTGCGGAGGTCTTTGAGCACTGGATAACCGAGTGCCGATCTACCTAAGTCACGGGTTCCGCACTGGGATTTCTAGTGCTCGGTGACTTTTCGGCACTAGAGGCCGAGTGCTAAGACCACTTCGGCACTAGAAGCCGAGTGCTACTATCATTTTAAGACCGTTAGCACTGGGTTTCCAGTGCTCGCGTCCAAATCGTTACTCAAACACATAGTTGACATGCAGCAGCGCCTACTCACCTTCGGACGGTCACTTACTCAGTATTTAAAATCAATTTTGCCCTAGTCTTGTCTCTGTCGGAACTCGAAACAGCATGTGTGTATCATACGCTACATCCTACATGTATATAGTGTTATGTATATGATGACCTCATGTCAACAGTGTGTCAGCTTCGTTCCCTTTTTCTAAATTTCACGAAGATGAAATGCCAATAAATTACAGCTCCCTTTGTCGTGTTTGAGTTGCAGACTACTTTCAATCAATCGTTCGCATGCATCATTTGTTGATTCGTGGCGGCTACAGACAGTTTAGACAGTTCTACTTATAAGAAAGATAATTGATATGTACTGTTCTTTGAAAACCCGACACGGATATTTCCTCCCATACGCAGCTTTCTCAGGCTCAAGGTGAACGTTTTGTTACACTTCTTTTATGTATTACATTTGTATATGTGTACCTTTAACTGCCCGGAACTGTAAATAACGTAACGGAGGCAGGCTGTCAGCACTCACGGTTTCAAAGTGCGGAATATTTGTCGTCACTCGTTTTCTAGTGCGGAATATTTGTCGTCACTCGTTTTCTAGTGCGGATGGTAGTCTCAGCACTCGGTTTCTAGTGGTGAATCGGGGGTTTTCAGTGCTGAAGTCGACTCACCACTGGACACCTAGTGCGGACGTAACGTCGGCACTAGACTTCTAGTGCGGAAGGCCCCTTCCGCACTAGACACCGAGTGCTGAGAGAGGAACCCGTGACTTCGGTAGTTTTGCCTCCCGGACACAAAATTCGACCTGCCGGGTCAAGTTCAAACGCGGCAAGGCCCAAAGTCAATCCTAGGCAACAGGCAACAACCCCCCACCCATGCACCAAAAATCGTTGCAATCGCGCGTATCGTTCCGGACACACAGCGCCAAAAGTGCCCCCAAAACACCAAAAATGCCACCTGCAATGTCAAGTTCAAACGCCAGGAGGCCCAAAATCAAACCTGAGTGTCAGGCCACCACCCCCAACCCACGTACCAAAAATCGTCGTGCTCGCACCATCCGTTCTCGAGATACAGCGCCCTAAATCCCCAGCTTCCAAATTTTCCCACGCCCGTAAAACCATACCTGCATACATGCAGGTAAATAGTTTTAAAGCGTAGTTTCAACTACATTGTATTGGACGCTACCAGACTAAGACTTTTACAGTCCTTCCTAGGCCATACTCACTATCTGGACTCGGCCGGGTCCAGGTCCAGTGAGTTGGCGCCGCTCGCGTGGATCCTCTTCACGTCCTGTTCTTTGCTCAGCTCCAGGCTGAAGGTTCGGCGGGTCGTCTCGGCGCGAACCAGCGCCAGCGGGTCGAGTGTGCCATTCTCCCGACAACTCAGGAAGTTCAGCATCACAGAACACGCAATACATCACTAACAATCAAGCCAAAATGGTGAGAAACGGAGGAAAATCGAAAAGAAACAAAGACAGCATCATTCACACACGTACAACGCCATTGCCATCCCAACATGCAATTTCTAACCTTAAAACATTTTTGATTGGCTAAGGCCATAATTCTGACCAATCAGGTTGCAGTTAACGGAGATTTTTGGTTTCCTGTAGAATCAATATCCCGGATGTACGACATGCACACTGAACGATGTTTAACAGAATAAGAGCTTTGATTGGTCCCGCAAAAAAGTTTGTCGGAGTAGATCACCTCGGAAATAAGTACTATGAAATCCCGGAACGCACAACCATATTAGGTAAGTTCTTGCAAGGTGGGGAAAGCCAAAGGTTCATTTGTTTTTCAGTTGTGACGTGTGGGGAGGGGGGCAAATTCGTCTGCTAGGACTTACACAGCGTTACGCAACACAACCCAAAACGGATATTCTTGTAAGACAGGGCTGCTAAATATGTGCAGTATGTTTACATGACGTAAACATCGGTGACAAAAGTCAGTTGAGTCAAAGAACAACAAAATAAACCAATTCCGTTTGACTTGGAGAGAGTTCATTTACATTAAAATACTGTATATAATTATAAACATTAACACACTATAGGATCTATATTTTAGACACTTGATACTTTCATCAGGAAAACGGAAGGGCCGGAGGCTGGCAGAGTCCCCCACAGCCACCATGGACTATGAGCTGGGAGACATACCACTGGAATGGGAAGGTACAGCTAGCGAGTTAGAACTGTAAGATTGGAGCGTTACGTTGTGATGATTAAGGAATATCATTTTGTACCATGTACGCTTATCATACAATAGAGCTCTATCACATTGTAGATATATCATATGAAGGAGTAAAGACATTATCCAAATAAAACTGATAGAACATGTCTTTTCATAATTTGAAACCTTCTTTCCTGTACATAGCTATTGCCTGAATGTATGTGTGTGTATTTGTTTCTGCTTCTATCCAGCCTGGATCCGTGGCAGGAGAAAGGACCCTCCCACAGATGCAGAGATCATGAAGAATGAGAAAATGATGCTGCTGAAACAGCAAAGAGGGAAGGAGGTGGAGGAGAGGGACATGGAGAGACAGCAGCAGGAATATGATGGTCTCTTAGCTTACTTCTCATATTTGTCTATAATGTTAAGTTTAAGCCAATCTACTTCTTACACTATCCTTTATGATTTGTGCTTTGTAGTAAGTTGACAAACATGATGCTTTGTATATTAGGGAGCATAGTATCAGATTCAAGGTTTTCAAGTTTAACAAATACCTTTTTTTAACTTTCAGAGGGCCTTGTTGCAAGACCAGCACCTAAAGTACACACTGGTAAGTAGTCATATAAAAAGAATTATAAAAATAGTTTCACCATTTTATCGATTCCAATACTAACTTAGTTCATTGCTCTTTCAATTAAGAATTTTGACCTATTCTCTCTGCCAGGACACGCTTCAGCCCCATCCTATGAGAAGCCAGATACAGAGCATGAGAGCAGTACTGGAGGAACCTTCCAACCTTCATCATGGGTGCCTGGGAAGAAGTCATGACACTGGGATATTTCTGAGAACAGGTTTACGGAAAAGGCTGGGCTGTCTACCTGGGCTGGCTATCACGTCAGGCTACTTGGACTTACGAAAGCCCATTGGCACAAAAGCTGTTTTAGCAGTAGGGGTTGTTTGTGCTCAATTAAGAAGCTATGTGTGAAGGAACTGTATGTGCAGCCCAGCCTTTTCCGTAAACCCTCTGAGGACTATCTGGGGAGCTAGCAGGAACAGTTCTCCTTACATTGTATTTATCCCTTCATAGTCATGAACCGTGAGTGAATAAAACCTCAACCACACCTTATGAGCATTTTACATGGAAGAGTCTCAATGGAACTGGAAAACACAAAATGTGATATGGAATCAGTTTGATGTGAATATGGGAGAATCACACTACAAACATGGATGGAGGTATTGATGACAAATCAAAATATTCAGTCTTGTATATACAGTAGTATGGAAGTTTGGAAACTCAACTATTACTTCTATTAGAGAAATCAGGCATTTCCAACAGTAGATATTCTTGCCTTTTCCTCTGATAGTCTTGCTTATTACGAGATGAAAGTACAGCCACAAAACTACTCATGATGCAATAAAATACATAAAGATGTCAAGGACTTTATGTCTTCTGTGTACAACTTGTATAAGGTATAAATGTATTCCGTGGGAGTTTCCTACCAGTGCTGAAAAATCCTTGCCGAATTACTTCATAAAAAGAAACAGCTGAGAGCTAATGCATATACAATTCAAAACAGCAATCTTTATTCAGAAATATACACACTGGGGCAAAGGAGTTGTTTCAATTTTTATGTTGACGACATCCACCCATAATCATTCTGATCAGCTTGATAACATTAGTCTCAAGTGCTAGTAGTAGTACTGGTACAAGCATCAGAGTCCACTGTTTCAAGTAAATAGAGTTGCTGAGATACACATTGGCAATTCTTAATCACTAGTAACAACTTTCTGTGAATACAAATGTATTGAACAACAAAGTGGGACTAAGAGAGTCTCTGAGATGGCTGAGAAGAATGGAATGACATGGTGTTCCAAGTGATCATTAGCCCTGATGGAACATAAATTTCAGCATTTCATATGCTTTGATCAGTTTGCTGTTCTAGACTAGAGATCACAACAGTTTACAGTCTGATTCTATCAATGTTAACGTACACTGAAAATGTCTTCATTGTCACATGCAAAAACACCATACTCCACACACGAAATGAAAGTACATTCACTGTAGAATAAGTCCAAATGAAGTTGTTTGGACCCTGAGGTGTTGTAATCAAAATCAAAATGACCCTTATTATTGATACATCCATAGTCATGCTATTAGTTGCTGAACATAGGGTATCATGACATTGGCAGTTACATGAAAACATCATCTCAATTGTTGGATTAATCATGAAAAATCATGTACATCAAGACGAAAATTTTCACAAATGTTCAAACTACTAAACCTGATGACTGCTGTCTAGCCCACAAATAATGCAGATCTATTGTCTAAAAGGATAAAGAATAGCACCAAGATGTGGAACTAAAATTGGCGAGAAGAAAAACTGGGCCATAGTGCTGGTTCTCTTTTTAAATGCCGAGCACTGAGAATGTGTAAAACTTCTTTCCAAAAAAGATGACACATACAGAAAGCCTGCTTGCCACACTAGTTCTGAACTATTGAAGCAGGTACATGTATAAACTAACCAGGATGAGTAAAACACAGTTGATGCCCATCACCGGTTACAGCCCAAATGTAACACTACAAACTACTGTCACTAGCGTCAGTCCTGTTTCGCCCGCCCCCGTGCCCTGGCGATGTTGGCTTCCTTCTTGGCCTTCCTCTTCTTTTCCTTGTCGCGGGCGTCGATCTGCTGAGCCAGTTTCCATGACAACAGGGCACTGATGAAGAAGAACGGGGAGAGGCACAGCAGGACGTAGTAGATGAACTCCCAGGGGTTCGTCGCAGCCCATTTCAGGATATCCTCCAGCCAAGGTGGAATATCTGCCATCTTCTGATGCTGTAGTCTGTGGAAGGTATACTATAGTAAATATGTTCTGTTTTACACACTGTCCATGGAGGCAGCCATCTTGGTCACATGATGCAGCCAAACCAATCACATATATGGGGGAGCCACAGATGTTAAACCTAATTGCATATGAATGAGAGAACAATACACTTATAGATATAGGTAGGGGTGCTTAGTCTCTACCAGACTCCGGATTGCTGGAAAAATCGTAGAAATGGAACAAATAGAGAGGAATATAACCG
>NC_049993.1:9022892-9046411 GCF_000003815.2 Branchiostoma floridae | reverse complement strand
TAATTCCACAAAGGCACGGCAGGATTTCGTTTCACATGTGGAAAGTGAATCCGTCGAACTGCGGATTGACCAAGCCACGGATTGGTGCAGACTTTCACCACATGGGAAAGGTAGAGGCACCGCAGCAGAGCCCCTTCGCGAACGAGTGTAATTCTTAGGTCACAATTGGAAAAAGAGGTCCCTGTCTATCAATTCACAGACGTTTTTGGCACTTACGGGCATGATCCCTACGTGGCTTAAGTCCCCTTTACATGAGAGCAAGAGTGAGCCGGAATGCCGTCAGAATTAAAGTTATTTTCTATTCCGGGGAATTCGAAGTGTCGTTTCAAGGTTGTTCGCGCGCTATTCCCTGGCCGGTTATATTCCTCTGGCCGGCTTACTCCTCTGATTTGTTCCATTTCTACGATTTTTCCAGCGATCCGGAGTCTGGTAGAGACTAGGGGTGCTTGGATGAAGACACTAGCCATGACAAAGCTGCATTACACGAGTGGTCTACTTTTACTTTTTAGTACTTTGATACCATCCTCGGCATGGAGGCAGATCCAACCCCTGTAAGCTGCTGATCTTCAGACTTCACTCTTGTCGTTTGTACTTTTTGCTCTCCCACAGTTTATCTAACCTGGATTTGAACTCATTCACAGACTTAGAGTCCACTACATCGGGACATCCTGTGTTAGGGATATGAACAGTTGCACTACTATCGGTTCTTCGCGGTTGACAATTAAAATTATCCACATAGACAAGTGGGTTATATTTTTTGCATTTTTTTGCATTTTTAATAGTGTTTCCAAGTAGTTTATCTCCCTTTAAACAAAGTTTCAGTTAAAGCAAGGAGGTTAAAAACAACCGCCTTAGTTAAAGTTTAACCACCTTGGAGTGTGTGGGGAGGGGGGCTCACACAAATTACTACTAGTACTAGTACATAGGCCATACTACAGGAAGTAGCCTACCATAATTTTGGCAGCTATTTATAATAATTTCCCTTGTCCTCATGTATTTTACAATGAAGTCAATATTTCAATAGCAAGGATCAGATGAGGTAGGTTGCCAGAAAACTGATACTTGTATCAATCATTCATGAAAAGTAAACAAAGCGATAGACGACACCGGTACCAGTTGACGACAGGTGAAGACCACGGAAAGAACCTCGCTACTAAAAGCAAGCGGTCATCAGGCCAACAAATATTCGTGCAGTCACTTACCAAGAAAGTAACCTACTGCTTTTCGGCCCGCTGATGTGTGAAGACGCTCTAGTTTTGAGCGAAGGAAGAGAAAACTTCGGGAAAGTACAACTTCCGTCCAAAACACTACAAGGGCGTCGCCATCTTTATTGTGGGAGAAACCACTATAAGAATCGCAAAGGTTGGCTTTTTCCATCTTTTAGACAAAATGTCAAACAATCAAAATTTACATTAAGTTGTGTACTTTACTCGTGCTAATATGTGTCATTCATCTCAGTATTATCACAAAGTGCGTACCTTTTTGATACATAATGTTTTGATAAAAGACCCCCTTTTCCATATGGCGCGTTCCTAAAGCCGGAAGTGAAAGCAAAGCAGAACGTTGCGATCAGTTGTGTAATGATACAACAGCATTCCTTACGACAGGGCGTGTAATAACGGCACTATAAGTAACATATAAGCCAGTTGAGAAGTATTTAATGCTCAAGAGAGCCTGCCTATCTAAGAAATCAGCGTACTTTGTATCTAGGGTCTGTTTGAGGGAACAGAGTGCCATGGCAACAGCAAGCGAACAGAACGAAGGTACGTGTACGTTTATATTATTAATTAAAGCCAGGTTGATCCAGATTGGTGCAGTGCTAGTACTACATGCATGCCGAAGAAATGCCAAGACAGAGACGCCAATCAGTTTCTAACCAATATGTAACAAGACCTCAAGTTGCTGAATTCGGCAAATTCTGGGACTAAAACAGCGTTGTTGTTGTTTTATACGACGAAACATCGAAACTGGAAGCCGAAACTATATATGATCATATATAGGACCTATACGGACCTCAACTGATGATCAACTAGTTGATAGAAGCTGCTTTTTTTTTTCTCTTTAGCTGGACAAATATCATACCATATAGAAATCGACACACAAAATTACACTGTGCATGATTTCACTCGTGATATTTAATTTGTAAACCAGTGCTTGTCCTGTTGTATATCAATTTATAGTGAAAGAGAGGTTCACCTTCTTCTGGCTGAAGGATTCACCCTTCAGTCAGTTCCATCCGTCATGGTTTAAGGTCGATGACATCATGTACTGCTGTGCCGAACAGTATATGATGTACCAGAAGGCAGGTAGGTGATAGAACTAGGATCTATTATGTTCTATAATAACTTAGCTGTTTTAGATACAAACTAGACACTTAACTCGGAACGTAATACATGGTATCTAAACCTATTTATAGCTACCGAGTGTCTTTCATTGGTCAACGGTGCATCATAGTAACGGCAGTTGCATACGATCTCTCTTTGGACACTGATCTATATGAACTGAAGTACGGCATGGTGCCGTTAATCCTATATAAACCGACACGCCCTTGCTTATTTGTATTACTGACATATCACGTGACACCTAGTCTGTTTCAACTATGCATTTTAGTTCTATTCTTAAACAGGAATTCTTGATTGGAAATGTTTGTTTTGTTTGTCTCCAATTGTTTTATCGCGAAATTGTAACATGTGTTAGAGAAGGAGAATGCAACTAGAAAGGCCGACATTTGCTTGGGTGCAAATACAGCATATTTCAGCCATACCCATTCCCACGCAACATTGGACTGTTCCAAGTCACCCCTGCGCAAAAGTGCAATATTTAAACTGTAAGTTATCCCCAAAAGAGAACTAATATTGTGAATTGATTCCAGGTCAAAACAGAGCTTGCCCAATATGAACCGGGCCCATATGGAAGAATATAATCTTCCACAGGAGCGCCTATGCATAACTGATTGGCTTTTAGAATTTCGGCAGCTCCTATTTTTCCGAGAGTGAAAAAAAAACGCATCTTCCATTCAGAAGATTTTCATCATGAAATTACATGACGCCATTCAACAATTTCCACTTCGATAACTAGGTCTAAGTACCGTCATAATCTCCTTGTGATGTGGGTACATTTATTATTGCATTGAACTTTTTTTAATCAAGTAGGGCATACGTTTTAATAATTGTCAAGCAGCTGCAGGTGTTGTGTAGTAGGAGTGTGTTGTTATTGTTGTTTTTTTCAAGCTAAAAACTTCAATCTTCTTGTTTTGTATGAGCCATTACATAAACGGACACGTCTCGAATTTTTACAAGAATTTTACCACCCTGTCGCTTCATTTCTTTTCTGAAAAATCCCAGGACCAACAAGTTAACTTGATTTGGCTTTATCTATATATTTCATTTTCCTTCGAATTCTTTGTTAAGTATATGCCCTGCATACCACTGTTAAATTGTTTTACTTTGTATGCAATCAGCCATCGGACGTAATCTTGTCTGAGTGTTGTAATTTCCTGCTCGTAGCGTGCGAGACCAGGAGGATAGGAGTTTCTACCTTGTTCGGGGGTTTCTTTTCGGAGGTCAGTGGTGATACTCTGGTACTAAGAGTGTTTTATTGGGCTCAAACTCTGGCAGTTTAAAGTTACTTACAATTTGAATGTACAAAGTTTACGTCAAAAAAGAACAACAACAACACTAACGTTAGAAGTACCTACATTTGTTTGGGAAAAAATACATGCATTCTCGCCACTGTCAAACTTACGTATCAAAACTAAACGCAAACTGTCCAATTTTCCCGCGTTTTCTGCCAAGTAAGATTTTCTCGATTGTCTCAACTAACCCCCAAAGTCAAATCTGCCAAAAATGATTGATAGTGCCATGCGGAATGTTGGTAAATTCATCGACACAGACTTGTATTCTGACGTTCAATGCACGCGTACCGTCCGCTACCGCTCAAATGACCCTGTCTGAACTCCAAATCCTCGCAAACTACAATTTCAAACCGGGCACAGGGTAACATATGGCCACTGTAAGGCTGTAATATGCATCTGTTTGTGTATAAACGGGATTGCAAGGCCCCGCTTATGAATATTAACTAGCATTCGCCTTTCTCGTCGCTGATTGGCTGGCGTCCATAAAGTAATTAACTCTCGCTCTCCCCAGACCGCTGGCACCTGGCGCCTGTGGGCTCTGGGGTCACGGGAGTTCACGGGAGAAGGCCGAAAGAAAACCAATTTCCCCTCAGAAAAGTGCAGAAATTAATAATTTGAAATTGGTTCATGCCAAAAATTTTACTTGGATCATTTTACCAACTATCTAATGCCTATCTACACCAAATTTAAGGTCATTCCATTGTAATTCAATGGTACAGGGGGTCAAAATATACCGTTGTGGTCAAAACGTGACCTTTAAACTTCAATAAAATCATTTTAGAGGCAGATATGAAAAAAATGAGAAAAAAGCACCTCGGTATTGACCCACTCTACTCTTGTGCCAAATTTCAGGTCATTCGGTCCCGGAACGACGGAGATGATTCGATTTGAAGATTTGACAGGAGAAAGAAAGAAAGAAAGAAAGAAAGAAACATTACGAATACAATATATTTCACCATACCATATCTGGTATGGCTGAAATATAATGAAAAGTACAAGGCTCCCACATTGCTTTGTGTTTGCCAGTGGTATTTGAGGACCATGAAATCGGGCAGCAGATTTTAGAGACTGATGTCCCACCTGAAATTAAGGCTCTTGGCCGCCAGGTGCGCAACTATGATGATGACATCTGGAACGCTCACTGTCAGAGGGTCGTGAAGGAGGGTAACAGATCAAAGGTACATCATTAATTGATGTTAGTTGTTTCTTTTGACAAATATACTTTAAACTGTTAGTACATTTATATTCATTTACTTCAGGACAATTGGTACCGTATGAATAATACACATGGTGATTTACGGATGTTAAAGATTTTTTCGTGACACCAATTCTAAGATTACGATTACGATTTTTCCCAGTTCACTCAGAACCCGCTTCTACTGAAAAAGCTGCTGGCGACAAAAGGTACCACACTGGTGGAAGCCAGCCCCAATGACACTAAATGGGGCATCGGTTTGCACGAGAAGAACCCGAAGGCTTTCAATAGGAGCACATGGCGAGGACAGAACCTGCTCGGAGCCATCCTTACTGAGCTCAGGGACGAACTGCTTACTGAGATGGCAGGGAGCTCAGAGGAGTCAAATAGCGGTAAGTATATATATGGACCAGTTGGTCACGTGTTCTAAGTGAATGGTCATTCCAACATGATGATGACTGAAATCAATAAATTCAGTTAGCCTTTTATGTTGTACCAAAACGCAGTATTGCTGATTGTGCTCGATCTTTAGACGTATTCCTCTTTACAACGAAATCAATCTTATTTGATCTCACCTTTTAGAAGAGGAGCAGTTCACGTTCTTCTTCCGTAAGGAGTCGCCCTTCAGCCAGTTTCATCCAGCGGAGTTCAAGGTCGATGACGTCACGTTCAATTGTGCAGAACAGTACATGATGTACCAGAAAGCAGGTGCGTGACAGAACAACGCCTACATATGTAGATTTTATATACATAGTTTGGTTTATTGGCATTTAGAGTGGTACACTGTATGTATCCGTCAGTCTTTTTCTAAAGTTTACATGAATGTCTAGTTGGGAGCATTCCGTCGCCATTATTGCCTTTCTGATAAAGAAAGTATTTACAATCGAAGGGGAGATGAAATTGAAACTACAATACTTTTACATCTGTGCGTATTTTCTTTGCGTTTGTCAGTGGTGTTTGAAGACCATGCAATCGGTCAGCAGATTCTGGAGTGTGATGTTCCACCCCAAATCAAAGCTCTTGGCCGCCAGGTGCGCAACTATAACGATGACGTCTGGAACGCTCACTGTCAGAGAGTCGTGAAAGAGGGTAACAGAGCAAAGGTACAGCATCCATTCTACTGTTCCTTTATTTATTTATTCATTTATTTATTTTACTTATTTATTCATCTCAAAACGGGTGGGTGGCTCTGCAACTTTTGAAAGTTGATTTCCAATGGGACCCACCATCTCGTACATGTGAAACAAACAAACTTGTTACATTCAGTCAAAGATAAAACGCCAGTGGACAACTTACAATAGATCGCATGAAAACTGACGTGTCAAACAAAGTAACAATTCAAACCCGATATCTTTTTGTATGTATGTATACTGCTCCTTTATTTGATTGTCTCTACATATCATCTGTCTATCTATCTATAGATAGTTATGGATGGATATAGATATGAATAGATATAGATAAACATAGATAATACGTAGATACATACAATTTCTCAGATGATGGGTAACTAATGGACGCCATACTTATTTCTTAATTTGCAGTTCACACAGAACCCGCATCTTCGGAAGGCGCTGCTTGCTACCCAAGGTACGACCCTGGTGGAGGCCAGCCCCAGGGACAGGAAATGGGGGATCGGGCTGTCTGAGAAGAACATGAAGGCACATAACAGAAAAACATGGCGGGGCCAGAACCTGCTGGGCGCCATCTTGACGGAGCTGCGGGACGAGCTGATAGCGGAGGGGGCAGGGAGCTCGGGGGAATCCAGCAGTGATGACCAGACTTGAAGACGAGTTATTGTTGTAAACGTCATCCAAGAACAACGAAAACACAGAATTAGGTGTAACTTTTATTGATAAATTCTTAAATCATTTAACATATCAACTGTTTGCAGTGACACTTGATTACTAGAAAATATGAACGATATTTCCATACGTAAAGATTACATTTGTCACGAGCAATACGCTAGTGTAGCCGTAACTTCCAACCAGATAAAAGTCGTAACTTCTCAAGCAAAAAGGTTATCAATAGGAAAACTAACGAGCAAAGTTATTCTCTTGATTTCAATATATGATTTATGATTTTAAAAAATACTAATATTTCTTTTAGATTTTCCCTATCAAACGCCTTCATCCCTGGAAACCTGCAGGGATCTGTGCCTATAAATGTATACAATTATTATTTCATTTTCATTATGAGCGAATAAAATACATATATACATCAAGGCTTACAAATCGAGCCATGTAATTTTGTGAGTACATAATGTTTTGTTTTCTTGTGATTTAAAATTTCTGTGTGTGAAAATAATCTGGTAATTTAAAAATCTTCAATGATTTAGGAAGCGTTACGGAAAATATGTACAGTGTTAGTAAGGCATATCATTCTGTTGATTGTGGAGAAACTTTGCATCGAATGATTCATCAGTAAAATCCACTACAAGGGTCTCCCATTCTGTCCTGTTATCACGTCTCTTTTAGCTCAAAGTACCTATCAGGTGCTGGGGCACTCAGCGGAAGTTGGCGTAGTGGTCAAAACTGTCCAGGTACTCCACAACAGCCTGGTAACAGAACTGGTACTGCTCCTGAGGAATAGGAGAAATGACGATTGAATGTTACCTTCTTGCACGTAAAAAGTACCTTGCTGATTTAATTTTAACCAATCCTACATTGACAAGGAAGAAACTATTTTTACTGAAGGTGTTTCTAACGTTTATGCCCTTTGATTTGTCCACCTTTTCTAACGTTTGAAATTTGTAATGTGCGGAGGTCTGCCACGTAAAATTTTTGCCTAGCTATAGTTTCAAAGAGACAGATATCCACTCGTAACTTACCAGTGTCTGCACCATGTGAGGCCGCTGTAGCCGGAGCGTCTTCACGACTTGGAAGACGTCACAGACACCCTCTGCCTTCACCCGCTCCAGCACCGTGCTGATGGCACAGAACGCTCCCGTGCGGCCGGCTCCAGAACTACAACAAAAAAATGTATTTAGACCAGGGATTTGCGAATCCAAAGTTGCGAAAATGCGCATGGAACACTTATGTAGTGTGCGCCCATTGTTTGAAACAAGTTCCACAATTGTAAAACTCGCCGAATGCGTATATGTTTATCTCTAGCCAAGGAGGTTTAGACTACATTTTCAAATCGCCTCATTTTGACATTAAAGGTCAACTACATGAACAAACCTGCAGTGCACGGTGATTGGTCCGTTGCCAGAGTGCTGCTGCTGCTTCTGGACCTGACCAATCAGATCGATCATCCCGGCGGCGTTGTCAGGGATACCGACTTCCGGCCAGCCGTGGAAGTGAAACTGTTGTACTGTGCGGTTTGTGTCGTCCTGAGAGAGAGAGAGAGAGAGAGAAAGAGAGAGAGAGAGAGAGAGAGAGAGAGAGAGAGAGAGAGAAAGAGAGAGAGAGAGAGAGAGAGAAGACTTGATTATTTAAGACATTCATTTAGTTCTTAGTTATTACGGTTTTGACTGAAAACGTATTTGAAATTAAAATTTGAAATTGAAATGAATAGGCTAAGCTGAAAGAGACGACAAACTATGGTCCCTACTATCCTTTACCTAAGAAGACATCTCCTTTCGTATAGAACTAATAATTGCATTAAAGTACAACAACATATTGACAAAGGTACATTTTAGTAACTTGCTAGCCACATGTCGCCTGTAGGGTTTTTAGGAAAGCACAACATAACAAATGGATAAGACCCAATCCTCTTCATGATGTAATATTGGAGATATCCATAGACAAAATTGAATAAATTGAAGAACGGAAACACCTGTCAGGCATTTATATCGAAGGCAAAGAGATACTTAAGTATGCTTTACAGTGCTTGATAACATGTCCATTATTAGCCATGATCAAGCCTGTAATGTTCTATGACACATACCTTATGGCTCCTTAGCGAAAATGTACGTAATGTGTACTCTGGGAAGCCCGTTGTCTCCTCTAAGGTTACAGTCAGGTCTCCATAAGACTGCAGTCCTTCGTCAGGCCAGTACATGGCGCACTTGTACTGTGGATCAATGAAACACATTGGGTTTTAGCCATTGAACGTATATGTGCAAGAGAACCATCAGTAGCTTCTTCAGATTTATCTGCTATTCTATACAATTGTTTACTACGCTAATCAGTAATAGGTAAAATAGGGAATTGGGCCTCTTATAAATCTATTACACCGGTAGTATTATTAGGACTAAATCATGCCCGTAGCCAGGATTTTGGTTGGGGGGGTTCTTTTTAGTACTTGTGGGACCATCGGGCGCGAGACTCACGCCGAAGGCGTGAGCTGCCTAGGGGGGTCCGGGGGCATGTTCCCCCGGAAAAAATTGAAATCTGAACCCTCTGAAACGCCATTTCCTGCATTTTGACGGCCAAATTTCTCGGGCTAAGTTTAATGGAATTTCTCTTAAAATACACAAGGCTTTTGGCATAAGTCTTTGAGGCCGACTCCCCCGACATATTTTCACCATGTCCGATACCAAAGGCGGGAGGCGTTGCAATGGTGGTCCGGGGAAATTTTGAATCTGGACCCTCTAAAAAGCCATTTTCTGCACTTTCTGGGGCAAATTTTGCCAATAGACTCACTAGGATTGAATGAAATGTCTATCAGTGATTAATGAAAATCAGCCATGTCTTTGAAAAAAAATCTTGGACATGAAAAAGGGGACCTCTGAGCATAAAAAAGTGGACCTTTGAGTGTGAAAAAGCGGACCTTTGAGCATGTGGGGGGGTTCTTCCGAACCCCCCGAACCCCCCCTGGCTACGGGCATGAAAATGTTCATTTATTCATTTTCTGCTTAATAACTTGATGAATTCTGCCATTTGTGAGTGTACCTGACTCTTCTCCCACAGCCCGGTGATCATGACGATAGAGCAGGAGTTCCACTCCCACACCATCCTCCAGAAGTCCTCCACAGTCCGGTCCAGCGGGCCCTGGGTAGCGATGTACGCGTCCTTCTGACGGTAACCCTTTAGCACCCAGAGTACAAATTTATACTGCCTTAATGAAAACTGCTTTGAAATCATCCAGTATTGCTAAGAACGATTCAAGCCATGTCTGAACATTTACGGTGCTCCACTTTGGGATATACCCTGTATACTAGACTTCCTGCAACTTATGATCCACTGCTTACTGAGTCACGTGCTCTATCTGCATAAGGTGACGTCACGACAGTAGTGGATTCTTCATTCCTTGACAAAGACTGTTGGTGTTCAGTCGAACATTTGGGTAAGTCAAATTTTTGTGTTGGTTACTTTTCAGTTCAACTAGTTCAATAACCCCGTATACTAAACTGCCAGCTTGACATTGCTTGGATACGTTTAGACAAGGTATCAGAAGAAGAAAACTAGTTTACTCTCCATTATAGGGGTCGGGAAACAAGGTGATCATAAAGAGCATTTCTGTTAATAGCAAATAGCAACTCACGTCAATGAAGGAAGCGTTGATGTAGTCGCCTCCCTTCACACCCAGTTTGGGCTGCAGAATCACCCGGGAGGTGTCGTCTGGAAAATAGGGGATTCTGGTCAGCAGAGGGACACGCATATGTTGTTTTGGGATTGATCTATACTTAATAGTTACGATTTCATCTATCAGCTCTAGTGTCAATCGCTTTATAGGAGGATCCGGGTTTTCAATCTATTGCGTTATTTCATTCACTACTACTTTTTCGACCTTGCCACCAAGATCATTACTAAGTTGTTAAAGCTGAATTGATTATACTCTATTGACACTCTAGATGCAATATCATGTGGATAAACCTGCTTCAAGATTTCATGGTCTTCAAACAACCCCTAACCAGGACGATATAGGTGGTTACCAACCTTTAAGTCTGACAGCACATTTAAAAAGGTGTATTGTCTCGCCACATAGTTTCCAAATTGTATATAGATGTAGATGCATATAATGAACAGACACTAACAGGTTTCAAACTGTATATAGATGTAGATACATATATCGATTAACACTTACAGGGCAGGACTTGCAGTACCCTGTTTTTGGACAAGTTTTCAGGAAGATTTCCTGACCGCATATTCGCCTTATCTATCGGGATACGGATCAGTTTCTGAAAAAAAGAAATGTACATAGTTGAGAATAGAGGAAATGATCAGTTCAACCAGATAGGCAATTTACATTTCACAATTCAACTTTTGCCGATTAAAGATACATGATTTCTGAGAAAAGAAATACATCATTATCTTCAGAAAACTACAGCATGTAGTTATATCGAGTCATCTCGTTATTGACAGGGTGTTCATGATTCTAGTCTGTCACAATCTAGTCACAATCTAGTCACAATTCTAGTCACAATCGCTCGCTGGCTGGGGTTAATGACGGCAATTTTAGGGCCGGCCGCTAGGGGCGCGATTTTAGTCAGGCTATTCATGACACTATTACGATCATAAAAATGAATACCTGAAACTCTGCCTCTATACCAGTCTTGCCCGTCTCCGGATCCACCGTCCTCAGGTTCTGCATGTAGCGGTGGATGTTGGTCACTTCCGTCTCCGTGTCTCCGTACAGGTGCTGCTCCAACAGGGCTTTGAAGATGAACACGTACTGGGCCTAAATTAATGGAAGAGAGGCACAATGATTCTACACACCAAAGCACTTCGCATTATGTAGTGTTGGTGCTATGGGACAGAAAGTTTCGGTATGGAGCGTTGAGAGGGCCGCCAGTCTTAGCTATGAATCTTTCAAATGCAAATCACTATCTAGAACGTGGATCTGCAGATTAAAGATGTAACTATAATTTTGTTCAACCGACCTTTATACAGCCAAGATCACCGATAGAAAAAGCATATAATGCTTCTTTTCTTTATAAAATTTCGAAAAATAGTTGAAAGTTGTCGCCTTACCGCCGTTTGCACCATGTTGCTCCTGTTCTGACGCATGTCTGACACGAACCCGAACACGTCCACCTTCTGTTCTTCCTTGATCATGTCCAACATGGCGTCAATAGTGATGAAGGTGCCTGTTCGGCCTACTCCGGCACTGTGCAGTGTAAAACAAGCGCTTAGTCCATAATCTACAGAATCCGTTGGGTAATTTGTATCATCATATTGCCAGGCGCCGTGAACCAATCAGAAGGCCCCATTCCATGATGGTTATGACACCATAGCACATAGATTCCGGCCAGCCCGGCATGTATCGCTCCTTCTGATTGGTCAGAATGAATCGACACAGGTGTCGATGCTCATAAAACTACCTCGTTTGCTTCGCTCACTCGGTTGTTTTATTCCGTGGTTATAGCAAAGGCGTCATAACACCATATACATCTTGGGACGGGTCATTAAACCTTAATTGTTGGCTTACTTCTCGAGAGTACTTGCACCACTATACGTCTATCTCAAATCTTACAGTGCCTTTTACCTGACTTTGTGAAGGCTTGTTAAGTAATTAGTGTTGTCAAATGAATTCCATATTTACATATAGCCGTTTTACAAACCTGCAGTGGACGACGATTGGTCTACTGTCAGCTGTCAGGGTTGACGTCACAGTTTTCCTGAACTTGAGCAATCCCATGGGGCTCCGGGGCAGCCCGAAGTCAGGCCAGCCGGTGAAGTGGAAGTGACTGACCTTACGTGACTTCATATCACTCTGTAACAAATATCAGATGTTTCAATTTAGCTTGATTTGTCGTATGTCAATTACCTTATAAGCCAAGTCGAACTTTTTACTCACTCAAAGAAAGAGAAGTCGAACCCAATAAGAATTTAGAGTTAGCTTTTAGATTAGAATACACGCCTGTTGAACACTATTTGTCCATCCAATTTTATGTTACTTGCAATTTGCCCTCGTGCAAGAATTTGTAATAAACATGTTACTATTCGGAATACAGTTAGCCATTTTTTGCCATTTCGAAATATTGTAGGTGAGAGGACCTTGCAAACCATTTATCTAAGTATACATCTGGCAATATCCATACCTTACGTATGAGAAGCACCCTGGTGACGTAGTCCACCATCGGTACGGTCTCGGCTAAAGTCACGGTTATACCACCATCCTCACTGTCTGCAGCGTACAGCTGTTCACCACTGTCCGGCCAGTACTGGCTGCACTTTTTCTAGAAAAGGATAGAAAATGTTTCTATAATGTAAACTAGTGTCCCCTACCTATCTGGTAATGCTCTTAAACATTTCAAAGATATTGATAACTTAAACTGATATTGCAATAGGCATGCCAGTTTGGTCAGAAATAAGCCCATTGTATACGTTATCACCTCTTATGTCTTATTACATCTTAACATCGTATGTCTCTCTCTCTACTACATCTTAATCAAAAGATGCGTATCTATCCCTACCTTTCCCTTTTCCTCCAGGTTGGTTACCATGACGATTGCTGTTGAGCCAGTCTCCCAGATCATCCTCCAGAAGTCATCTATAGTGTTGTCCATTGGACCTGAAAAGACCAATTAATCAAAGCCCTGATGAAATAAATTTTAGTAGAGTGGCATTTCAAATTCGACTTTAATTCCAGCGTAAGACGTTAATTACATTTTGCTTCACTTTAATACAGTTTGGCGACACATTGACTATAAATTAATATTGTTAGAATGAATCATAAACTACATACCTTGTGCTGCTATGTATTTTCTCTCTTCTCGGTAGCCCTAAACCACGAATGGGATCAAAAAAAATTATCACAGAAAGCAGATATTGATCACAATAGCCTGATACGCAAGAGATATCATGATATTGTTTCCTAATTTCCTACAGTTTTCTTTCATATCACCTTCACTACTTTGTTAAAGTCAGCACTTTCCTTTGTTGAATTTACAGGCAAAGAAAACAACAAAGACAAATGGATAAACTTACGTCAATATATGAAGCATGAATGTAGCCAGATCCGGGCACACCTTCGATCGGAGTCAGCGTGACCAGACCGTTGTCATCTGTCATAGAGACGTTATACATTTAGTAGGTAATAGATGTTTTAATGTACATGTATGTATTTGTGATCTTTGGTGTTTTTTTAACACCTGAAATAAAGAAGAAAGAAAGAAAGAAAGAAAGAAAGAAAGAAAGAAAGAAAGAAAGAAAGAAAGAAAGAAAGAAAGAAAGAAAGAAAGAAAGAAAGAAAGAAAGAAAGAAAGAAAGAAAAAAGAAAGAAAGAAAGAAAGAAAGAAAGTAGTGGACAAGCGAAGATTGAGATTAGAGAACAACGGCAAAGAAAGGACAATCATGTCCATCAGCCTGTCATTGTTTATATGAATATTTAGTAAGAGCACCATCCTCGGTAGTTACTGATATCTATCCCTTATCTTGCTAAAGGTGGAGAGCCAACGATAACTACAGGGGATTGTACCAAGGCTACATGGTCATACAAACATTGTGCAAAATTCCTTGACATAATAAGCGACAAGTTTTTAAAAGCATAACACATCAACTCACACGCGATGATGTTTTTGAACCTGTTTCTCGAGGCGTTCTCCTGATTGTAGTATGCCTCCGCGCGTTCTCTTCCAAAGGGTGCCGGCAGTGACTGGGATGAAACAATGCAAATTGTCAAAGGATAATTAATTAGTCCTTGTAAATGAACATTTCAATTTCTTATTAAAACTAGTTAAACACAATCAAGTTGCAGTAAGGAATCCTAACCTGGTATTCCTGTGTGAAGAGCTGGTCGTCGTGTGCGTGCCGACGGTTGAACTCTCTCTCGAGTTTCTCAATCGGGATCGGCTGTCTGAAGTCTAAATCTTTCTTGGAACCTGGCAGACAAATCTCATCATCAATAAACTATTTGATTTGTTGAGTGATGTTCTTCGGTAAATTTCTAACAGAAGTACTTGACTATTTTGAACCCTGTACAATTCTTCATTCGATCGAATTGAAGCATTGATGTTTAAGGGGGGTTGTCGTCTAAATTCAGAACGATTCAACTCAAGATGTATCTATCACAAACAGATGGTTTATTTGAGAAGACACTGCACTCACTGAATTTTCTTCGTTTGATACTCAGTAGCGGCTTAGGCTTGGCGACAGGCGCTTCGTCGTCCAGAGTAGCGGGTCCAACGACTCCCATCTCCTCTTCTTCACCAGCGTGCCATCTCGGGGGGAGGGGCGGAGGTACCAGGTCATTCTCCTTTGCTGCCTGCCGTCTTCTATATGGTGTAATGTCAAGAAGAAATAGTTCACTTTTATTAAACACACCTAAATTACAAGGCCTTCTCTGTCTAAATGTGTCCGGTAAGCTAACCCTGTGCTAATAATATAACGGTTACAAATGATTTCAATTGTTATTTGCATCCTTTTTACAAAACATTCATGTAAAGTTACCATAATACCCCCCTCACATTAGGCGAAAATCGATCGGACGACGAGTCTGCGAGCTCTAAATTACGAGGAGGCATGACCCCGACAGGAAGGGGGGAACTCTGACATTTCTTCGTCGGCAGCAGGGTCTTGCCTCCTCGTAATTTAGAGCTCGCAGACTCGTCGTCCGATCGATTTTCGCCTAATGTGAGGGGGTATTAGGAGTTCTACTTTGATGATGTCGTAGAGTGCTTTTAAAGCTCAGACATACTGACACTGCTGATATAACGTCGCCAGTTGGATATTACAAGTAACAAGAAGTGTACCTGTAGAAGACCAGGCCCACCACTGCTGCGGAGATGATCACCACAGCTGCCACTATGCCTCCTACGATCCCTCCAACAGGGGAACCTTGCTCCTGGTTGCCTTTGCAAGAAAAGACAACATAATGTAGTCTTATGATGAACTCGGTAATGCATTGCAAAAATGAGACGACCAGACAAATACAATATATATATAAGTGATTTTGAATAAATATACGATAATACCCCCACCCCCCACCATCCTCCCCACACAAAATTATTCTTGCATACCTGATATACCTGATGTGGTGACAGGTGTTATGTACGCAGATGACTTCTGTGCCTGAAAAAGATATCAAAACTTATATTGATCGTGGTCTTACAATCAAATTGGACGACGTAGAGTGGAATAAATGAGATTCAAACGTTTTGTACGCAGTACCCGCTATGTAACCATACATTTGTGAATCATTAAAACAGTATGGGCATATGATTTAAGATCAAATTGACGATAGATCGATATGCCTAGCACACCGTTACCATATTACAAATTGTTTTATAGGCTACATGGCTTTAGGGACTACCCATTTGTACTAAATACTGACAAGAACAGAATTAAGAAACGCTAAATCTCAAAGGGAACACTGTACCTGCGATGTTGCTCTTTTCCGTCTGTTCCCAGCACCAACGTAAGCCCGGACGGTTGCTGTATAAGCGGACCCGGGAGACAGTTGCCGGTTGCCCGGCTGTTGTGCTCCTTCCACCGCCCCGACCTGACAACACGGGTCCGTGCACTCATCCCCGCTGCCTATCGTGACGTCTCCACTGACGTAGCTGTTTCTATGACGTTAAGAGTAAAGTTGTCATTAGCATGCGACATCATTGTGGTTGGAATAGTCAGATCTGTATGCCGTGTGTGTTATGTATATAGATTTGTGAGAGCTAAGAAATGATCAATTCTGAGAAGAAATTGCAAAGAATTTTTCAGGTTTGATCATTCACTCAGCATGGCAGAAAGCACAACTGGTATATTCACTTCAATTCAAGTACTCTATAGTCTTTGGTTTTGCTATAGCTACTGCGAATAACATCAAATCATGCTTTTGAAATGTCATTATTTTGGCCCTAGCATACAGATAAAACAAACAATAAAAACGTGGTCAGACAAAACTATGTTGCCGCATTTTGCTTACCCGGAGAATGCCAGTGCAATGTACGGAGTGGTTCTTCCTGGAGGAAGGGCATTTGGGGTCAGGATGACGTCAGGAGCTCCCATCCGGGTACTCAGCTGCGCAAGACTTTCTCCACCCTCCATAGGGACCACGATGACGTGGTAGCAACTGGTGTGTACGTCAGAGCAAGATACATGTTGGTAAGGTTCACAGTAAAATATGGAAAGACAACCTTTTCAGCATGAAAACTAAACAAAGTGATCATGTCATCAACTGAACTGAAAATTGGTAGCGAGAAGGTGCAGCTTTATTGAACGTAGCTACGTCTGTCATAAGTTTAAAAACTGACCAATCAGTATGTAGAACATTTTGGCGCCGATTTTTTTAAGTACGTAATCATACCTTATGGGTCCGTTTCGACTGCTGATGTCCGGAAGTGTCATAGTGAATGAGGTTGACGTCGCGGATGGGTCTACAGTGTTCACTACTGGAATGGACGCAGGTGGCTCTGGAAAACACAATCCGATGTAAAGTTAGGCCTGATCCTGCAATATTTACTTACAAACACAAGATAAGATCACCTGGTAATAGAATTACACACCAGCCAGCGAAGCACTTGTCAAACACCGAAGGACGACTTTATTGGTTGACTCATTTAGATAAAGGTGCATAATGAGAGAACGTATAATCTATCAGGCATCTCCCTATTTTTCTCACCTACACGCTCTACCCTACAGGTTCTCTCCTCACTGCTTGCCCCTGCTGCGCAGGTCTTGGCTCTGACGGTGACGTGGATCAGGGAGTAAGGCGGAAACACATCAAGTGATGACGTCCATGTCAGGTTCTGTACATGTGTGGATCCTACAGGGTCAGCTTCTGCGGCTGAGACTGACTGAGAATTCAGCTGTGTTGCTGTTGTAGTCACCTGTGTTCAAAATACAGAATATGCAAATGCTTCAATTAATAGTCAAGCGCCAGGAAAATATTTAAGAGTCATTGCAGGAGAAAACCAGGCAAAACCAGGCAGAGGTCGGAAGATGGGGGTCAGCCAAATCAACTCAAACTTTTTATGTGTGATAGGTATGGGGAACTATGAACAGCCATATGATTAAATCCCTCCAGCTATTTTTCGTTATGGCGTTCTGGGGCCCCCCTCTGAGACCCTCCAAAATCAAACTATCGATGACTGAAAATTACTGAAATTGCGATGCCTATTCTGATACTTCTGATTAAGATATGACAAAAAGTTTTATATTCCCATATTTCATGTCTTCTTAAGTTTTACTGACAAAAATTTGAAGATGAAGTATTGAAATTAAGAGGGTGTTACAGGGGGTTACCAGAACCAACGAAAACACAATTTTCAACTCTCTGAATTTCTGTGATATTTAAGGGGCTTGTTCTCCGACAACCAGCAATTTAAATGAATGGTTTTACCTTTACTATGGAGAGGAATATCTACTAATTGAAAATCAAGCGTCGTCTAATTGGGCCATGTATACCACGAGCCGTGAGCGGGGGGTCTTTATGGGGATTTTCCAGGTTTTTGACTATGTTAAAACAGGTAATAACTGCTCACTATATGGGCTAATGGATGGCAACTTTTTGGTGTCCCTGTGTAGGATCATTGCTTAATTGTCAAAAATGCTTCAACTAATTGCAAGTAATTATTGGGGCTCTGTATGGGGGATATAAGGCTACTTGAAAATGAATTATGCTGGTTTTACCCACATTTGTTGCTCTGTAAGTCCTCAAATAGTACATAGTACTTACAGAATCATAATGATTACGTATTTACCATGTGGTACTTAATAAAAGAGGCTCTGCATGGGGGTTATCAGGTCTCCACGTACATGATATACTCTAACCGTCATTGCATCAGAACTCTGGCAGAAGCGAGAAGAACTCGGTCAGCAATCTTCTGCGCATACTTTGCATGTGAGATAGGTGGGTTGGGGAATTATAAATTAAGAGCCATCGAATTAAAAGTCCCATGTTCTTTATAGTATAGAGTTATGGATCCCAATGGCTGCAGTAATTACGACGGGCGATGAAGGCAAGTATGATGTGGAGTGTTTTGTCCACATTTTCAATAACTGCCGACAGGACTGGTCAGCTGTCTGTGCTATTCTGCAAAGTGTACTTGAGACCGTCAAGTCCGAGAATCTTTTACTAATAAAAGTGTTTTTGAGAAATTGAAGGGTGCTATCACTGTTCTCTGCTGATGTTGTCTCTGCCAGCGATCGGTCAGAAAACTAGCATATCAGTTCTGCGCTTAGACTTCTCAGACCCTCAGGAGGCAAGGACATTTGTGACCGCAAGATAGCATCAATGAAGACTCATAAGACGGTACGTCAATGAAAAACATGATGTCTTGACCGTTGAAGACATGAAAGAAGCGTCGGAGTTCCATGGAGGCATAGAGGACTGTAGAATTGCGGTGACACAAACAGGTGAAGCAAACTAAGAGCAGTGCAAGGCAAAAATGGGAAGGTATCAAGTCATAGAACAATTTCTTGTTTGCAACTGATTGAGACATACTAGTACGAGTCTGGAGAGCCTTTAAATTTGGTGTTGGGGTTGGAGAAGTGGTGAACTTTGCCACGGTGCCACAGATACATGACCTTCCAACCCTGACACATCACCGTTTGGTACCCCACAGTCACAAGTTACATCACAACATCGGCAGTTGGTCAAAGTCAGCGTTGTTCTGCTGCCCTGAGCCAGGATATATGACAGCCTTCAGCTCAGCCAACAAGCTAGAAGACGTCGGAGAACACTTTAAAGAACTGGAGCGGGATTCCAACGTTACATAGTATTATTACATTGTACAACAGAACAAGCAGTGGGCTCAAGCTGTGACTGCTCATGGCTAGGGGTGGGTACCAGTACAGAAAATTCAGGTCCAGGTCCGGCTCAGGTCCAGAGGATCAGGTCCAGGTCCATTCCTGAACCTGATTCATTATGTGAGAACTTGTGAATGGACGATATGCAAAACAATGGTCCATTTTGCTGAAAAAATCTGTATTGTGTAGTATTCGACTCCCACTGGTGTTTTAAAAATCCTACAAGGCTAACTACCTCTGTACGAGTGACAGTGTAAAAGTTGGTAAAATTACTATAGAGTGTACTCTGCTTCGCTCTTGTTATTGGCCTCGACCGATAACCCCGAAAACGTGTGGATGCCTGATCATATAATCAGTTCATTTTTCAATCGGTCCAACATCCGGTCCATCGATTTTTTTCAGGTCCGGTTTTTCTGGACCGGTGCAATGAGGAAAACCGGTATTGTACCGGTATCCAGCCCTACTCATGGCCCTGGCCTATCCTCACAGTCACAAGGAGAAGAATCCAGATTGGGCGTCATACCAAGTTGTCAATGAAGGCTAGGCAATCCGGACGAGGAAATGCGGCCAATGGATGTCAGACAAGATGAAAACTTAGGCCTATCTGACTGACATTTTCAATCGGGGGCTACGTCTGGGCAGAAAGCTGGTGCTGTGCAAGTGGCCCACGAGATGTGCACAGCACGTTAGGGAATCTGATGGCAAGCGGTTGTTCCAGCCCAGCGAGTGGCACACAGCCAAGCAGATTACAAGCTATTTTACAAGACTTTCAGCAGCACAAAGACAGCAAGAAAGCACAGAATCTGTGGTCACTGACATGGAAGCGATGGATGAGGAAAGCGAGTGGCATGCAGGCCCTTTGAAAGACAGTGTATACTTTAATTCTAAGTATTGACTGCAGTCATGTTGTCATGTTTGAAGACACAAACTTGTGCAAACTGGCTAAAACCAAAGGTCTCAAATCAATAAAGCTAAAGCAACTGAAGTGCATAACAGATCATTTCCATCTACCCATTACAGGTTCTACGACAAGGAAAGTCATACAGGCATTAGAGAATATCCTATCCACATGTAGATGTGTTGATTTTAATTGTAATTTGACAAAGTTTTGTAAGATGATTTTTACAACTGTGTAGAAACTCTGTTCCAAATATGTGAATTTTTAGGCCTAGCCACAATTGTAATCTCTTACCCTTTGCAGGTAAAAAATTACATCAGATCCAGCTTATTGTACTAGTCCAAGAAAACTGAATGTGTGCATTTGTGAATATGCATTTCAGCAGTGCGTTTGTGTATTTTGCAGACTGTATGATCCATTGTAATAGGGTTCTAAATGTAGGTTTCTCATAGACTTAATGTTTCTAGTCTGTCCTTATGGTGATGAATAAATGAGCAGTCAGGCATACTAACAAACCATTGGTATACTTTTACACATCGTATTTGGTAATAGCTAAAATTCTTTGTTAGGGTCATGTTTCTATGTTGTAGATTGCCTATCATAGTATGCGGTCATTCATGTGGCCTGCAGTGCAGTAAATAGTATGTGGAGTATACTGATAACCCCCATGTAGATCCTTTTTCATTATGTATCACATGGGGAAAGCACACTTTGTAAGGGACTTATACTAATTGACGTCTTAGAGATACTTAGATGTGTAAAAGCAGCTTAATTTCATTTCACATATCCTTATATGCCCCATACAGAGCCCAAATGAATAGCAGTAATTAGTTATAGCTTCTTTTGACGGTTAAAAAGACAGAGACACAAATAAATGACATAACTTACCCCATATTGAGCACTTACAGAGCAACAAATGTGGGTAAAACCAGCATAATTCATTTTCAAGTAGTCTTATATCCCCCATACAGAGCCCCAATAATTACTTGCAATTAGTTGAAGCATTTTTGACAATTAAGCAATGATCCTACACAGGGACACCAAAAAGTTGCCGTCCATTAGCCCATAGTGAGCAGTTATTACCTGTTTTAACATAGTCAAAAACCTGGAAAATCCCCATAAAGACCCCCCGCTCACGGCTCGTGGTATACATGGCCCAATTAGACGACGCTTGATTTTCAATTAGTAGATATTCCTCTCTACAGTAAAGGTAAAACCATTCATTTAAATTGCTGGTTGTCGGAGAACAAGCCCCTTAAATATCACAGAAATTCAGAGAGTTGAAAATCGTGTTTTTATTGGTTCCGGTAACCCCCTGTAACACCCTCTTAATTTCAATACTTCATCTTCAAATTTTTGTCAGTAAAACTTAAGAAGACATGAAATATGGGAATATAAAACTTTTTGTCATATCTTAATCAGAAGTATCAGAATAGGCATCGCAATTTCAGTAATTTTCAGTCATCAATAGTTTGATTTTGGAGGGTCTCAGAGGGGGGCCCCAGAACGCCATAACGAAAAATAGCTGGAGGGTTTTAATCATATGGCTGTCCATAGTTCCCCATACCTTTCACACATAAAAAATTTGAGTTGATTTGGCCGACCCCCATCTTCCGACCTCTGCCTGGTTTTCTCCTGCAATGACTTTTAAGATTCTGGAGAGAGAATTCTACAGCCGCGACACATCAGCTCTGATGCGGATGATTGATTGATTGATAGATTGACTGATTCATTCATTCATTGATAGGTTGAAGAATCTAGTCCCTCTTTATATCGTATCATTGTTCTTAGAAAATGCAGGTACACACTTAACAAATAGATAAAACTTAACATATTAATAGATACTCACTTAACAATTAAACAAAACCTTTTCTTACCAAGTATCCAGTAATATCCCCAGTCGACATGGATGGAGGGGTCCAGTCTATTCCACACATACCATCTTGAGTATGAGAAGTAATAGATGGCGCAGATGGACCTGCAATAGAAATATGTATCAATTTCATATTGCAAATTTCTGTAATTACTGTAATGCTAAAACACACCATTCAATTTGGTACATAGCTATGTGTAGTAATCGAAGGACTCGTATTATGACCAGAAGTTACAGTACATGTATGGACGAAAGACGACAGAAGAAACGGAACAAACTATGTATACTTACAGCCATCACTTGATTGAGCCTGTACCTGATCGCTGTTCGCTCCTCTGTATACATTATTGAAGGCGGAAACCTATAGAGGATATACAAACAACCTTAAGATCATGTTCTTGTTTCGTATCTGGCCTTGACACTATTGTAATGCAACGTATGCTAGAAACATTGTGTCTGAGACTAATTTGAAATTGTAATTTGTTTGTCTAACACGTACCGTAATAGAGTAGTTCTGTACAGGCTGAAGCTCTCCAACATCGTCTCCAGAAATCACATACTCCAGCTGGTTACCCTGAAAAGCGGCCGATGTGTTAGTCACATAGATGACCTGGTTGTCATGGTGAAGTCTCAGCGTGTACCCCCACAGTTCCCCGTTGACGCTCTGTGGCCGTGTCCACCTGACCTGTAGTGCGATGGTCCTGTTCTGACCTGATGCGTCACAGTTGCAGCTGTTCGCATCAGAAAATTGCACAGACAATGGTTTGGTAGGATCTGCAAGAAAAGGGAAATATTATTCGTCGATAAGGATCTTAGACAGCACCTGTGATAGCTGAATTTCACAATTGTTAACGAATAAGTAAAAATGATTTTACAGTTTGTGAATGTACAGAATTCAACGTAAAATGGATTTCTATCTCAAGACATCAATCAAAGACATACAAAACTCTGCTGTCCTGGCCGTGATGCAGTCGCTGTAGTCCCCTGCCCCTCCATTGGTGTGCCCACGGACTCGGAACGTGTACACGGTGTAGTAGGTCAGGTTTTGGATGTCGTACGAGGTACCCGCTCCCGTTGAGTTCACCGTTTGGGTGAGCTGAGCTTCCGTACAGTCTGAAGTGAGGCCATACTGGATGGTATAGCCTGTTATTACTCCAGGTTGAGACGGGGCCTGCCATGTCAGAGTCAGGGACTCATGAGTGACGGCAGTCTGACGAAGTGAAGAGGGCGGTCCTGGAGCTGTTATAGATATGAAATAACTCATTATCATAGAGAAGAGATCACATGTACAGAGAAGGTAATCATGAAATTTCCTGAAATGTATGATTTAGTTTATCACTTGATAA
>NC_049993.1:8957134-9022792 GCF_000003815.2 Branchiostoma floridae | reverse complement strand
AGGGATTCTATATCTTTTAAACAATCAATGCATACTTCAATGAACTTGATTGTATTCATAAGCTGTCTGACTATCATTTTGATATTCTAAAGAATGCTCCAGGTACAATCTAAGATAACTCCAATAGAAATGCAAAGGTGATAAAAGTACTCACGTGCATCCAGTGTGGTTCCAGTTCCATAGGCAGGATCGCTCCATCCCAGTGAGTTTTTCACCCTAACCTGAACCGTGTACTGAGTGGATGGAGACAAGCCTTCCAGTGTGTACTCCATTCCGGTCGTACCTCCGACGGACTGGTGTGTTATAACGACTGCCTCACTCCATGGCTCATCCTGACTCCACCTGTAGCTCACCTCTGATTGGTTGATGTGTAGGTTTCCGGTCACTCGAACCGTCCATGTGACGCGGAGGGCCGTGATGGTCAGCGGGGTCACCTCAACTGAGATGTCGTCTGGTCGCTCTGAATGGACACAAAAACAGTTATATGGAATAAAAACTTCATCGTAAAAATCATAGTGCGTATCAGACTTTTGATTTCTTGACACGATCACACCTGTAGCAGTGATCACCTCAATTTTATATTAGGACGATCGTGACCACAGCGACCACTTTTTGGTAGTCCCTTATAATTAGATAATCTTTAACATTGACAAAAATCCTATCTATAGGGACCACCTGTTCACAAAGACAAGATTTTATAAGTCCATCGAATGATCGTCCTGGGCATGTTTGACCGTCTCTCTAATATCTCCCAAGACTTTTAAAGAATGTCAGGGTATAATTCGGCAATAAAGAATTACCAAAATGTTCAAGCCAATGCATCTGTGAAAACATTCTGACCGTAAAACTGCTCTGATATAAGATATATGTTCTAAATTAATTAGGAATCAATTACCTTGTACGATCAGCCGTGCTGTTTCTGATGAGTCAGTGCCTGCAGTACTCGTCCCCCTACACATGTACTGTCCATTGTCGCTCCGCTGCACAAGGCTGATGGTCAGGGTACTGGTCACTGTGTTCTGGACGCTATCTGTAGTTTCCACTATGTTGAAGCGTCCTCCAGATGATATCTCTGTACCGTCTTGGTACCAGGTGACGGTAGGCGCTGGGTCACCGCGGATGACACAGGTGAACGTGGCTGCTTGTTCCAATGTTTTGGTCTGGTTCTGTGGATGTTGTGTTACCTCAGGTGGTACTGAAACTACAAAGGTTACATGTATCAGACACAAGCTGTGAATTAAGCCTGCTGCATGATATTCGTCTGTATGATGAATATGGTTGAACTTGAAACTTTCCCCTTCCGAATGTTAACGTAAAGTGGTCGACTGGGAGTCCATGTATCCTATATTGATGCATATTAAAGACTAGTACTATGAGGAAAATGGGCAAAATAACAAGCCCATACGTGTACAAAAACATACCCGTGGCAACAGTGGCTCTGGACACAAGGAGCAACAGAACATTCATACAAAGAGCCGTGCAGTTGCAACTTGACGTCATGTTGGATGAAAACAAAAGCTCCAAACGAACGGAGGCAAAGGATACTAAAGTATCAGTGCGGTAAACATAAGGCAATTTCCACAGAAAAGGTTTTCATGAATGGCTCGGTCCACTGTGTCTAGTCTGTTCCGACCGAGTATCTCATTTATAATTCAGACCAGGGTGGATCGTATATCATGGCGCGACAAAAGAATCATAACCACGTATTGTTCCGATGGATTTTCCTAACAGTTAAGCCTGGAAGTTGTTATAAAGGGGGCTAAATTATTAATATTAGAACTAATATTGCTTCGATGATTTTGCGCTTTAGCACCAATGAAATCTTGAATGCCTTAACATGTCGTTCCGGAACCACAATGCATTGTGAGGGCTCCAAATGTAGCCAGAAAGTATTTATATACAGCTTATGGTCCTTTAGCTAAGATAAATCCATGCAAACAACACCATACCTGTTTCACACGTATCTCCGGTCCAACCGGCGGTACACGCACAGGAGAAACTGTCGTAGTTATTATAGGTGCAAGTTCCGCCATTTTTACACGCACTGTCAGAACACGGATCTAACAGTAAAGAAAAAAAGAAACTGAATTTTGTAGTGTATTTCCTGTACGTTGTAAATAGTTATAGCTTTTACTGTATACGTAGCGTATCTTCACATGTTTGGACCATTTGCTAGACTGGAAAATGCCTATATCTCTATGATATATGATTTTTTTTCATTATCACAAGCAAGCAGCATTCTTTGTTCACAGCATCTGACTTAAACCCGATGACAACATTCCCAGGTTGCACTCACGTTTTCTGTGGTAGTAATCGTTGTTGTTGTTTGATCCTAAGGCTGACGGTTGCGTGTCCTTGCTGTCAGTGCTCAGAATACACAACGTGCGCCTCCTGTCGTAGTCGAAAGACCTGCAGGTCCCGGCGGGTACTGTTGACGTTCCCTGTAGACATCTGAGGGCACATTCGCCTGGACTGATGCCGCCTACATCCTGGTTGTTAAACCCACTCAGTGCCTGGTTGTCATGCTTCTCAAACATGCTTCCCCCTGAAACACCAATAGATTTCGTCATCTCTTCATGCATCTAATTCGAACACTAGGCCTTCCTTTTAATATTTCAAGCTATGACATAAATAAGGAACGAGCAACCATATTTAGTCAAGCATTTACGTTCTAAGTTGTTGAAAAATATGTGGCGACAAATGTAGCGAGGCACAAGCATCATCATCATCATCATCATTCTCTATTTGTTTTTTCTCGGTGTAATGCCTTGGACAACAGTAGCACAAGCACACAGACTTGAAAGAGAATTTTACAATCGTACCTTTTCTGTGGTAATAGTCAAATCGTGTCGATGGGTTACTATCAGACAATACTGCTCCAGGTGTGTCCTTGTTTGCCGTACTCAGGATACAGGCACCGCCACCATTGTTGTCATAATCAAACGACAGGCAACTTCCAAACGCAACGGTAGAAGTTCCAGTTAAACACCGTGTTGCACAATCCTCCTTACTAATGCCTGCTATCCGCTCATCGTTGTATCCGTCCAACCCTTTTTCGTCGTAAAAGTCAAACAAAGACAGTGACGTGTTGGCTCCTGAAACACAGTTGACAACAGATATAAACGAGTTTATTGTACATTTTGTACCCAACATTAAACGAATGATGCACTTAACGTCCTTAACAACCTATAACTATGGTTTCTACAATTAGAAGACAATAAATCAAAATCAAACAGTGGTCGGCAACAATGACAAACAAAACGCACCTGTAGTGACGATAAGCAAACACAGCAGCAGTCCCAACATGTGGAAGAAACGGCTTTGAAACAAGGGGAGGCCCCACATTGTGGTCAGGAGGGCTCCAAAATGTTGTCAACTCTCAGCCTATGGAAAAATAGATGTACACTCTATAAACATCATAGAAGCTATCACGTAGAAACACAGGTAGAAAATATGGTAATCTTTTACCGGTTTAACACATTTAACACGACGGCGAGACTTCTCAAATAAGCGTCATAAATCAAATAGGTCGAACTACCCCCTAATTTAAACATTGACTCATTCTTCACATAGAATCTTAGCAAACATACCTGTGTAACCGATTGGAGACGTCGCAGTTAAAAACGTTTTGTATAGGCTATGGCGTTCAAGTTACTATCATAGACACAAGAGAACCGCTCTATTTAGGACTAAGTTTCCAAGTTTAATCAGGCAAACATCACAAGACCTCACATTTATGCACGTTATAAAGACATGTAGACTACAATGCTGATGCCTTAAACACACTTGAATAGTAAAAGTAACCCCCTCCCCCCTTCCAGGCTTAGTAGGATTGCCCTAATGCCCATGCAGTGGTGACACAAACAAAACACGCTGATTCTGTATCCACAGGGTTTAAGAAGTTTAACCCGAGGTATTTGTCTGACCCGTTCGCTTGTTTTTACCTGGGGGCAAACACGTCCTTCGGTGTGGGAAGGTTCACGTAACAACAAACAGCTGACCCACCTGCCCTGACCCCTTGTAAAACCGCCATCTCTGTGACATCGCAGGGAATACAAACCTTATCGTTAAGGTGGTGTGTCACTGCACTTAGGGCACCGGTGCGGCACTCCAGGGTTCGAAAGATTACTCCACGAATGTCAGAGATATAGAACGAATTTTCTTGCGTTTTGTGTATTTTGTTGTCTTCTAAGTCATACTTTTACGCATTACGCAATATCTAAATTATAACAAAAAAAATCGGCAAAGATTTACAATACACAACTGTTACAGTGCCATAGTGAGCGAGCCCCGCAGTGCCGCACCGGTGCCCCAAGTGCAGGGAGATACTACCTTAGGCTTTAGCCGGGATTACCTGAGATTTAGAACTACCATTTTACCGTCAACAAAGAACTTCCCGTGGTAACTCAATTATCACAGAGGGAAAGAAATTTGAACAGAGATTCCTTTGTCGGCAAAGTACAAAGATCGTGGCCTAACCTGAATCCCACGAAAGGTTTCTCGGAGTTTTACTCAACTGTGGGACTTTCTAATCATTGTTGAGAAGAACTGGAGTGGAAGGTGTGGCGCTTTGTGTCCAACATCATTAGCAACGACAGAATTTTCGAATGAAGTGCTTTTACGCTCTGATAACGATAAAATCACTTCCACAATTTCCTTTGGAAATAGACAAACAGGCAAAAATAAAACAAACGAAAAGGAATGATGATATGGATCTGTCCTGTAAATGGCCTAAAGCTCAGTAGTTCATCTGCTTGTAATTGCAGATTAGCCCGGCTCTACAATCTTCTCTTAATCCGCTCTTGTCCCACATTTCTTAGTCCCAACCACAACAGGTGATTATCGCGTTATAGAGCTCAGCTCTCGTTCGTTACGCACTTTTAAATCCGCCCGTCAAAAAATAGGGGTCGTGTTTGACCTGGGCTTCTGTACTAAAAAATCGATGTCCAACGAGGTTTATGGCATTATTGAGAATAGAATAATCGCCTTCCATAACAAAAAAAAAGAAGACTTCGATGACAGCAATAACTTTTATATGCATCGGTATCTAATAACGTTATATGTCTGATCTGCGTTTCATTACGTCTTAGCTTTTATACAGGGCTACTCGGAAACAGATCACTGCCTGGGCCTACCTACACTGTAGGTACTTCTGAAACTTAGTTATGTTTCACAGTCACACTCCATGTGGGCCGTGGGAGCGGAAAAAAATGCCGGATTTACGTCATACTAATTACTAGGAAACACCGGATAGTGAGGGATAATTGTCTTGAATACACATGTATATACCCCCCTCACCAATACACAAGGAAGTAACTACCTATACTAGTGTTTGTTGACATTTCTTTCTGGGTGTGACGACATACCAGGTGAACCACACCGATCGTTCAGGGATAGGCACCGACTAACACTACAATGAAAGGCCACATTTTACAACCTACTATGATAACATATATTCTATAAGTTCTTCAGTCATTCACAAGAAAAAGTAACACAGCATTTGTGAAGTAGATATCGACCTATGACTGACCGGCGAAGTAGTCTGACCACCTGAGATAGTCACCACACACACACATACACACACACACGGTCTCTTGTCGTGGACCTAAAATATAAATATAACGACTGCTATACTTACTGACTCCCCTTACAACGTGTACTTACCTCGTATGTAGTCTTCAGCTCAAGTACGTGAGAAGTAATCGCGAGCAAGTGTAGCCCCGGTTTCCCCGAAGTTTCCGCTGTCAAACCACGGGCGACCCACTTCCTATGACCTTTGACCTTCAACAGGTGAAAAAGAAGTGGGCGTCACATCCGCTAGGAGGCACTTCTTGCAAGAAAAACGTCACAAAACTCAACAGTTGGTCCAAAAGTACAAAGAAAAGTGACTCAATTCTTTTTCAGGCATACCTAAGTTTCTCACACATAACCACATGCCCATTTACTATAGAAATAAATTAACGCAAAGTCTTGGCCGCAAAGCAAAAGGTAATTACTCGCAAACTTGCCATGACGCCAAATTAGTCACTGATCTGTCAACTTTCCCTGGGGCAGTTCCTCGAGCATACCACGCACTTTGCGAAATTTGATGTAATTTAGTTATATCTAAGCCCAGGACCAAGTGTGACGAATGAATAGTTTTACCCATTCAGCTACGAATTCTTTTTTATCTTCACTAGTCTCGATTCTTTGGTACCAACATGAATCTCTGTGTTCCAATGTAAGTACATGTATAAAGATCAAACTGTGTAACGACGTTTTCAAGTTTTCCCCTCAACACACACTTTAGACAAGCACATGCTTATGACGTCACGAAGTTCACACGGTTCCCGTTGCTATGGAGATCAGACGAGAGTTCTCACACGAGTATTACTGAGAGGATTTGATGTTTCAGAAGGATCAAAGCTGCCAAAGCTCTCCATTTTGATTGGGAAAGCCTACCTTATGCCTGGAGAGCTCTCTTCCTGGTACAAATCGATTTGAGCGTGATCAAACACAATCAAGTGGTGGCGGGAAAAGTGAACATGGCATTCCTTTTGAAATTAGTTTTCGTGCAGGATTAACAACTTTGCTTTGGGCGTGATGCAATTTTGTCTGACTCAGGGACGAAGCTGTTTGACAAACAGTTAATATTCAAGCTTATTTCAAGGCCGTAAGAACTGCATGATCGTCTGACCCGGTGCTTTTGAATAGACTAACCATGCAAGGACTCTCTGAAGGTATCACAGGACAAATGGCAACATTCACTTAGATACATACTGGTATTGAGCGCCCTCTTGCGATTTAGCTGCAAAGTACCGCAAATTTTCACTCACCTGGTGCTGGCGGACTCATGTGGATACTACATAGATGATATAGAGCTGAAGAAAATCACTTTTCCAGAAGACGGGTTTGAATATTCCTTTTGTCATAAAAATTACGGAGTATACATACTATGCGCTACATAAGTCATTATAAGGCCGTAGCAGAGTAAACATGGAAACATCATTCCAAGGGTATGGGCGACATCATTCGTTCTTATTTCAACGTTTATTCTCCACATTTTCTTCTTCTAGCTCCAACGATGTTTAGATTACAATGGAGACCGCGAATGGGGAAGCTGTGTGAACATGTGGTCGGTTTGGGCTAGCTAACAGACGGTCAGAAGATCTAAACCGAAATCCGATGTCCCCTACAAACTGCCATTTCTTGACATACATTTAAATGTAATATTACGACTGCAAGGCTTTATTATTTGCTCAGACATTGAAAAAAGGCCATCAAAACACACTCAGGCCTTCCTAGTCTTACTCCTACTAGTTATGTATCATCTCTACCAAGAAGATATTCCTCATTCGTCAGTTCTATTTCATTACAGCCTCACACAAAGATCACATTGATCTGACCGACGACATTTTTCTTGGAATTCTCCAAATGGAGCATGTGATAATGAATAGTCCGTGTACAGCCCGTGATGTCGCTATGGTAACGACTAGTCATTCCTAACATGCAGTTTTACACCCGTGTCTAACGAGAAAAGATCACACAAGTTTCAAAGTGCAGAACGTCCTTTACATAAGCTCGGCTTGTAAATTATCGCAGGTCTCTAATATCCTCTGCCATTCATCTGGACTTAAATAGGCACTGTTGTCAGGGTGCTGATGGGAATGGAAGGTGGGTGTCAGGGAGATGTCTTTTGTGGAGTCAAAGGCGTATAAATTAGACAAAAGTTAACAAAGTTTGAGAGTTTGTGGGTGTTTGTGTGCTCGTGTGTGTGCGTGCTTGTGTGTGCGCTTGTGTGTGTGTGTCGTGTGTGTTTGTGTGAGAGTTTGTGTGTACATATGCATGTGTGTATGTGTCTGTGTACCTCTCTGTATGTGTGTGCATGTGTGCTTGCACACACCTGTATGCGTGCTTGGGTGTGCTTGCTTTGATTTTCGGTCTGATATATTTCTGGCAGTGAGTCCCCAATAGGGGAGAATTTTGCGGAATTTAATCCGTTTGCTGCAGTCATGTCACGTTTCAAGTTACTCCTACTCACTTGGAATGTCAATATAATGCGACTGTTCTCCGCCTGGGATTTCTGCACGTATTGTATAGGTCGTGCAGAACTTTATTGTTACCAGTATCTCTGGCGCAAACAATCATCCTTCTGGGTGTTACACTCTAAAAAACTTTTCCGGACCTCTGGTATGGTGTGCGGTCCAAGAAGCAAATTAATCAGTATGTTACCACAATCGTCAAGTTCTGTAATAACTTCAGGGCGCCCCTCATCCCAACGTCTGGACCCCAATGAACGTCGGTGATCAGAAAGGCGTGTAAAACTCAGTCAAACTTGATATTTCATTTCGGCAATTTTCCAACCATGTACGACCTTATACATTGTCGATAAAAGTTTTCATGATGACGGCTACCCCGATTTTAAGATATTGTATTTATCGGCTTTCCCTTAAGTAAAGTTAGACTGCAAATGTATTTTGAATGTGTGAAAATCTTGTCAAGATTGCAAATGTGTTATATTTATTTGCATATTTTGGATAAATGTCTGAACAAACTGGTAAAAACTACAACTCTGTTTTGATGGCAGATTAAAACTTCTTGTTTTCACAAAAGTACCAAACAAAGTTTATTGGCAGTATTTCAAAGATGTGTCTGTAACTATCGTTGTAATAGTTTTAATCCTATCGTCTTACTGCTATCAGACCAGTCGCTTTGTTTCGGGTTACTGAAGTTTCTGAAGAGTTTCTAGTTGGTTGAACAGTTAAGTGGCACCCGGGCTAAATGTTTACTAACCTGCACCAAGATTACTTTGTCTGGGCGGCTGAATTAAGTCTGACCTTTTCCAATATTACAAGTTTACAATAATGTTAATCCTCAGTCAGGCGCCAGACATGACATGGACCATGCCATATAAAATAAGTCACGAGTTTCTTAACCATATAGGAGAAGTCACTGCCCTATGTTTCCTTACCTGACCGAGTCCAATGTTTGAAGAATTCAATTGAATCATAGAAATGAATAAAAAGATCGAATGAGACACAATTCACGGTTAAAATGGTTGTATAATGACGATTTTCTTACTATACTTTGAAAAAAAAAACTTGGCGAAACTGTAACGTGAAGAAAAGGTACTTTTCTTGGTCCCAACTTAAAGATGATGAATATCAAGAAAAGCAAATGAAATCTGAAAAAGGCAAGAGTCTAACCGTTTAATTTTTTTAACGATAGAGAAAATGTTACAGTACTATGAATTGGAACAGAGATATAACTGAGCAACCCACAAAAATATTGCAATATCTTTAATATCCAGTAGTAGTAAACATTGATTCTAGGTCAGTAGTACATGGAAGAACGGCATCTGTCACGGCACAGTACCTTGGGAAAGTAAAAGATTTCTACAGGATCTATGAGCTCTAAACAATACATTGTCAGGGAATCATTATAGAGTATAAAGGGTAAATATGCCTTTCCGACTGTTAGAGAATGTTGCCGATTCGCTGTTGTAATTGATAACAAAGAGCAGCTTATAAGAAACATCTCAACGTTACATGCAATAACCATGCTGTAATATTGTACTCAGACGCGTCCGTCTTGCGCGTGTATCATTGATCTGCTGAAACCATGCTCCTGGCGGAAACTAAACTATGGCTAAAGTAGACTCATCTTGGTATATCAACACTATTTGTAATGTTACAAACATCCCATATCTTTTCTGAACTTTTTTTTCTATTTTCCAACAAACGGTGATATATGCTAAGCCATGACCATTACGGAACGGCGTTTTGCACAGGCTGTAAACTACACCTGCAGGAAAAAGCATTCGTCCGTCATAACATCTATCTAAAGAGCACTTTCAGCAGGCGATGAAATGCGGGCATTGTCGTTTCAGGGGCAGATTTGATGGCTGTTTTACATGATGAAATCCTCGGCTTCTGTCGTCCAAATAGCCATCATGGCAATACTGGTCCATGAACGTGAGTGGTAGACCAGCCGATTTCTAACAAGGGATTGAAGGAGGAACTTGTATTGTTATGTTTGACGCCTACAAAATTATAAAAGTCGTGACAGTGAAATAGATTGCACGGCTAAAATGTCTTTGAACATCCCCACTCCCACGGAAATAAACCGGTCCACCCCTATAGTACAAGAACGCCGTGTACATGAAAATAGTGGCCAACTATTTAGCCTTGACATAGACTTGTAGGTCATTCACATTGTTCTCATTTATTGATTGCATCAGCAAGAAGGGTACGAAAGTCAAGATCGCTAGAACTTCCTATGGTGGTTTATAAGAATATATACCATGTCGCCAGCACACGTTCGTTGCGATGAACTTCCGGCCAAAACGTTTTTCAAGACAGGCTTTTACTATTGACCAGGTAGCCCTGGTCGGTCACGTTGTTATTCACAGCATACCAGTGGCCACTTTTGATGGCGTGTTGGCTTTTCCTTGTCCTTTTATTCACAAGGACGTCTTCTTAATCTGGCAGACGTGAATCACTCAGATCTTCTGTCAGTCAAACGCACACTTCAGCTTCCAAAGCAAATATTGCTAACAATGTAGTTGGTGTGCCAATGATATTGCTGAAGATTTCAACATTTCCTGCCAGCCAATCCTGTACATTGTTTTATTTTTCAATGGTTTCTCACATCCTGTTTGTCCTCATCTTGAATCTTCGAAGTGAGGGCATCACTGCAAGAGAACGCCATGAAGGTCCAGGCATAGTTCTCGGCAGGTAGGAGCAATTGTTGTGTCCGTTGGCATCTCCTTTACCAGTGCTGCTGCGGCAACATTGCATATGCGTGACCGTAAGCCATTTCAAAATCCTGGCGAAAGGCATCTTGGAAAGTGCCGTTATCTGATGCGTCATAAAGCTGTCCAGAGGGGCGACCCATTGTCTTTACGACCTTGCTGATCAGGGCGATTCGAGCGGACGAAATATGGCATCAGTTGTCAAATGTACACTCTCTTCACTTGACATGTGTCCCACGTCATCTGCATCAAGTACTGGAATACGGCCGTCATCTCACTTTGATGGTCTCGGCCCAGCTCTGGACACTTTCCTTTCCGGAATCCGTGCCGTTCAGGGCACTGCCACCGTAGTCCGAGGTGCTTCCGGATTCCGTCAAGTCCACCATCTCTCTGCTGTGGCCTCCGGAATACGACGTTTCCCGGTCCGGATGGATGCGCCATTCGTGCTGGTGGTGCTGGTACGTCTGTGAACCGTCACTCTCCGACGGGCCGTATTCCTGATCAGGGTCAGTCTAAGAGAAAAAAACAACAACAAAACTAGACGTGGGGTGATATCAACCACATCTCAGAAATACAGAAACTAGGCTTTCAATATGACATTGCTAGCAAAACTAACCGTTGTGCCTTCGCTAATACAGTGGTCACTGGTGTTCATTGATTTTCAAACATGCGTAGGCCATCTGATACTGCGTATGCATCGGGCATATCACTTGCAAACGGTGGGTCACAGGTGCCGGGGTGCTTGTACCATGCTATACAATGTGTAACGTTATATATTGTGTGCTTGGCGGCAACATACGTCTCTTCTGACTGAAGCTAGGTCAGTCCAAGGAAGATGAAATCAAACAGCAAAATAACATTTAACTCCTTGTCTTTTGTAAGGATTTAATTTTGTTTATGGCCTATAATGCAGCCATAAGGTTTATACTTATATTTCCCTTTTATATCGTATTGAAATACTATGTTGCTTTACATGACTAGATTTCTGATTTTTTTCTGCAACGGTTCATGCGGCATTCGCTTTATGTCTGTTTTTATTCTTCAGTTAAGAGTTTGACTGTAACGAGCAAGGCATGCGGTTGTTCAACTGTAAATAGAAGAATATGTATTGCATATTCATGCCCACAAATGGAAAAGAATGCAGGCAGAAGGACTCAGCAAAACGTCTAAAAGAAAACAGTACTCTTGTGCCTGTCAGATTATGGCAAAATCATGGAACAGAGGCTATTATGATAGAGCAAGCCTACAGTTTGTCCTGAAAGACGTGCTGACTACGAGTTCACGGGCATGCTTAGTAGTCTAAGACATTCGGAAGATAGTTGTGTATTGAATCAGGAGGCTTTATAAGGTTAGTGGTCAAGAGGTGGGTTAAAAAGGAAGCTTGAGGGAGATTGGCAGGCACCTAAAGTACGTATGTTTTCACCTTTGAAAGGAAGCTATCCTTTTGTAATGAATAATGGTCTTTCCCTCACCATGGCGGGGGCATGCCCGTCCATGAGCGGGGTGGTCGCGTCCACCTCCTCACACGACGGGAACACGGGGTTCCACTCCTGCCCGGGGGGCTCCACTTCGAGATCACCTGGGAGGAAACAGGTTCAAAATCAAAACTTCAGCCTCCTGATTGGCCAGTGGCTGACCAATCAGGTGACACCAGGAAACTCGTTTATTTATAAATTGGGGGTGTGATGCTCTCAAGGTAATTCGGTAAGGAAGGGTGAGATGCATGTAATCTCATTCGTCATTGACTATGGGATGCTATAATCAGTCTATTATGTAATGATTAAATTACGTTACACGTGAAGAAACCAGGCTTCAAGATTATTCATGTTTGGATGAATTAGACGAAGCTTTGATATGATGGTGCAAACAAGAACAGTTTCTGCTCTTTGTAGATGGGAGTACCTACTTTAGCCAGCTAAAGGCGAAAGAAAAATGAGGCTTTCGAATTACGCTATTCGAAACAATTTACAGCCACGAACGTGTGGATGACAACACAGGTCGAAGAGAGCAAGGAAGAAAATAAAACTCCTCGCACGTCGACACCAACTCGAGCCTGAAAGGAAATCTTCCTACGAAAACTTCAGACTCTATAAAGCTGGTACAACATCAGCGCGGTAAACCCTTTATAAATGACCCGTCAGCACAGCCGGTAGATCAGGCGATGTATCGCGGCATCGGGACGAGACTCACCGCGGGTGGGAGGCGGCTCTGACCCTGAGAAATGGAGGTCGAGATATCCGGGTGTAGCGGCGAGATAACGGTTCCGAACGGGTGTCGCTAGGAAAGATTGTTCGACTAATACATCGGATTGTCACACCACCGCTCAGGTGCGGAGATAGTCTGCAAAGTTGGACTCAGCAGCACAGAAAGTTACCAAGTATTTTATGCGTTTGGATTTGCCAAGGTCGTACGGTTGACTTCGCAGAATGAAAAATTATTGATTTTTTTCACAGCGGGTGGTTTTGATTATAAAAAAAACCTAATCCTGTCGATTAGTGGAGAAAACACTGACGGTGACTTTCCGGACATCGCGAAGTTTGTGGCAGATGCGTCAAAACAAGATGGCGACCCAACTTGTGGAGCGGTGAAGGCGGCCGATTCTTGATTAACCTCCCATTGAACTCCTTTACTTGCTATTAGAGGTGTTCTTAAGCGGAGTTGTTATGTATTTTGGTGCAACGTTAACTTGAAAAAAGTTAGGAACGCGACAAATTAGCATTGTCGACAGGGTCTGTCGTCGATTTTCCGATTTTCTTTTATTTCGAGATCAAAAGTCATAATAGAATAGTTCCAAACACACGATCTACCTTCAGAAATTTTGATGCTAGGGTGATATACGTCAAAGGTGCAGTTACTGTAAGTTTATGCATCGTTTTGTGCAACGGTAGGGCATACGTGGAATACGTGGCTCATAATAAATATAAAGGTATATGGAGAATCCATCATCTCACATGTCTCAGCTGTCACGGAACACATCTGGAAGTCCACGCCTGAATATGTAGATACACGCTAAGCCTGCTCTATCTTGTAATAGTCCTTTAAGACCTCACAGACGCGTATAATTCTGAGATCGATGGGTGAGGAGGCATGAATACGCATCCGTGACGTACATCAAGACAAGGTCATGGTCTATCCATCATCAGTCCTGGGGCTCATGCCGGATTATCGGATTACAGGATTGTATGGATAACCAAATCAGGGAGAGGCGAGAGGCGCTATCACAACCATCACATCTTCACAAATGAGGCCATTTTCAAACGCCGTCTTTTTAAGAAAAGGTCGTTCATACCAAGGGCGATTTACTCGACGTGTATCTTTACTATAGAGTGTCATTAATTAGAGGGATATGCCATTCAGGCGAGCGTAACGAGCTTGGCAAGGTTCAATTTTTCGGCTCTCCCAAATCACCGGGGCTTTGCTTTGAACGCTGTGTTATATACGGCTGGTTAGTTTGCTTTTATGACTGGTTAAAAAGAGAAAGGTTGATGCCTGTTCTGCAATAGAGGTGGATGTTTTAATGCCCAGGATTAGGACTTTGTTTTTGCTTTTTGCTAACTCACTGGTGTTGTTAATACGCATTGAATAAACAAACTGTAATGAATGAGAAGCAGGGCTGAAGCAGACAGAGATGCAGAAATAAGTACAGCAAAATTATTACCAACTGCACTGAGGCTGCTTAATTATACATGTGCTGTATTTTGATAATTGTGTTTATGTAATCCTACACCATCAATTTCCCTAGTTACGTAATAGTCCAGATTCATCAAATGTGGCGGAAAGTTGAGTATTGCTGAAGTTCAAACGACTTTTGTGGTACGAAATTCATGCTGCATTTCCCTCTGAAAAGTTTATGATAAATTGTATTCTGAAATGATGTGAATATACATTTCAATCAGTCATGTAAGTCAAACTATGGCGTTATATAATTGCTTCTACATAGGAAGTTTTAGAGTGTACTTTTTTGTCACAAAACTTGTCCTTCAACTCTAGCTCTGATACCAACACCACTTTGAGGTATGTCTACATGTAAATTTGACATGCTGAGACTCGGACTATGAAAGGTAATTTCCTACTTCCCAATGAGGTGTCCAAATTGCTGTCTAAGAACATTGTTGAGGTTGTATCTCACTGTACTTGGAGCACCGGTGCGGGGCTCAAAAGATTACTCAATGAATTTCATGAGATAAAGAATGACTTTTCTCATGTTTTGTTGTCTTCTAAGTTATACCTCTACGTATTATGCAATATCTAAATTATAAAAAAATCAGCGAAAATAAGACAACAGTGACGCACCGGTGTCCCATGTACCACATTTACCAAGAACACAACTTTAAGGTACATGCCGTTTGGGATACTAAGACTGAGAAGTTTAGAGATCCAGTCAAGGCAATACCCTACCACCCAATGAAGTGTCCAAGTTCCTGTCTAAGAACATTGTTACCAAGAATACAAGTTAAAGGGTAATCCCGTACCTCCCAATGACGTGACTTCCACGTAGTTGGCCGGGAAAAGCCCCTCCTTGCCGCGGGTCCGCCCGTACCACCAACCAGAGTCATCTCTGTTCACGATCTCGATGACGTCATCAACCTGCAGGTGGAGCTCGCCTTCCTCCTGCGGGTAGTAGTCGTAGAGCGCACGCGCGAACCTCTTCAAGTTGTCGTCTTGCTGGTTCCGGTTCCGGTTATTGTGGTGACGCTGGATATGACTATCTGTATAACAACATGTGGTACCATAAAATGAAAATCCATATTCAGGCATATTTTCTTTATACTTAGATGCTGAGGGAGGCAGAGGACGCAACAAGATGGGCAAAGATCACCACTGTCGGCTGTCTTGGAGCCCCTATGACCACTGTGGTTATGGGCCGGCCAGAGTGAGTGAGTGAGTGAGTGAGTGAGTGAGTGAGTGAGTGAGTGAGGTGGGTAAGATATGTAAGATGTATGTAAGTATGTAAAATAGTATACGGTTAATCTTGTGTAAGTATGTTAGGTCGTAAATGATGTAAGTATTGTGTTAAGTGAGACTTTGTCAGGTATCATGACCTCCGTGAAAAGGAGGATTTCGAAGTCGCTGTTTGTCACGTTGGTGTCTGTCCGCACGATAACTCTGCGCCCGGATAGATTGATATTTGGTATACCAGTATGTGGGTCTTGAAATTAATAGACCTCCCCTAGCGGCAGGTTATGGCATTGCAGCGGATCTCCCGATGTTGATATCTCGTGTTCTGGAGATGTTATGGTAGATTTGTTCCTTGGACAGCAAGTGGTGTAACCCCCTCCTCCAACTGCAGGGCTTTTGTTTTGGGCTTTAAAGAATAATAGCTGAAGAAAAGGCTTGCTGTAAACGCATTGTAACGTTTTTATTAGGTTTCCAAAAAAGAAAACGAATGGCGGAGGTCGTGTGTTCTTCTTTTGTTCCTTTGCCCATTAGAAACGCAATTGCTCCCCTCAGGGGGACCAGTGACGTTAGCGTCATAATGCTATCCTTTTATAGGTTTGACTAAAATGTATTGCCATCTAAAGATCAAAAGAAAATGCACAAACACACAGCGAGAAGACGTACTTCTATGGTACATACGGAAGCAAACACTTCCTGTACCTCTCAGAGTGCCCCATCAGGCAATCGATCTTAAGAGTAAACCCGACTTCATTTTGAGCTGATCCCTTCCCATAACGTCGCTGTCTTGACGAGGTCTATGACTTGGCTCCCTATAGGGCTCGTTAGAGACGTAAGCTGTCCCCGTCGGTTATGGTTTCTCTCATGACCCCTATTTCCCAGCCTAATGGGTCGTTCCCTGCTCCACAGGTAGACCCCAATTACGTTCCTCAGTTCGGCGTGCCTGCGGGCAGGACGAATCATTTACCACTCCATCATGCAGGGATTTCTCTTCTGATAATACAGACTTTACAGACACAGTGCAACTGACATCAGTGGATTCTAACCGTCAGTGTTCTTAACACCACAGCAACCAGCACTCTTAAACCCTGCCAAGTCTCAAGTAACCAATACTTCAATTAATTGATTAATGCATATAGATTTATAGACTGAATTACCGATACCTGTCACTGTATTACCCATATTGCATGTTATGGACGTAAATGTACGGAAAAGAAATTATCAAACTAAACGGATCCCATAGAACGGACCATACAAGCATAATGAAGATGTGTAGTAAACTTTAAATTATATGGACAATCATATCATAGCGTCCAATAAAACCATTGTGGCCCTGTAAGATATTGATAACACAGTACAGTCGTGAAAGTAGACAGCACTTGATACATAGGCAATTAGTTGACAGTAGAATTAGAGCATATTTACATATTCCATTCCAGGATTTCAGGAAAAGTTTCTTGGAAGTCGTCACATACTCGGCAGAGCTAATTGTAAGTCACCACATTCCCGGAAAGATTAATTGTAAGATGCAACATTCATCGACAAGACTCGTTTTATGTCGCCACATTTCCCGGTATAGTCATTTGTAAGTCGCCATATTTCCGGAAGAGTCATCTTAAGTCGCTACATTTTTCGGAAGAGTAGTTTGTAAGTTGCCACATTTCCGATAGAGTAGTTTGTAAGTTGCCATATTCCCGGAAGAGTAATTTTAAGTCGCCATATTTCCCGGAAGAGTCATCTGTAAGTCGCCACATTTCCGGAAGAGTCATTTTAAGTCGGCACGTTTCCCGGAAGAGTAGTTTGTAAGTTGCCATATTTCCCGGAGGAGTTGTAGAAGTTTCCACATTACAGTATCGACAGCCTATGATTAAGCACAGTGCCGGAGTGACATGGGGTGTGCCATGGTCGGGAGATTGCCCGGATTACCCGACAAATTGACTTCTGCGTAATTAGGGCCACTGGCGATGGACCCAACTTTCCGACTTATCAGGTCTACGGGAGTTTTAATTAGCACCTGACAATTAAGGACTAGGGAAGGAATTTCTTAAGGATTATCGTGATAGATAAGGGATTATGTCTTACAGTAGAATGTCAACAGATTTGTGAGTTGACACATAGTTGATGAAAAGACGGTATTGGAAGACAAAACACAAGCACATTCTTCATACATGATTGTGAGAGTAAAACTCAATCGTCAGACAAAAATCGGTGCAATCAAAAGACAGTGAAACGTTGGAGTTGGAAACGACAAAAAAGGTCAGCCTTCTCTCCACGCCAATCTGTTATCAAGTTACACTCGCGAGTATATATTAAGAGCAATCTGTAGTTAAGTATGATATGCCGAGTTCTCTCTTTCACGTAATCATTGGCATTGTCCGTAGTTCAAATGTCCAAATGTGTCTGGAGAAATATGGCAATTTTAAAGTATAAGTGCATGATATATGTAGTGATGGCGGAAGTAATTATAACTATTACTGTAGTACATGTACTTGTAGCAATTAGCTACTCAAATCACTTTACATCAGTTTGAAAGAAAACAGAGTCTGTCTCCCCAACTTGGAACGATCTGGCATAGTTTACTGCTGTAGAATTGTCCGATATGTGGCAGACTTTTCCTGTTTCAAACATCTCCCTGTGACTCCCTCACTCCGGAATCACCGTGCCTGTAATGACCCCGTCTGGCCAGACTAGGCAGCATGATAGAGGCAATCTGCCTTAACCACAAATCACCAGCAACCATCGGACAGTCCTGGAAAATATACATCATTAAGGAAAAACGTCCAAATTAAGAAGCATCTGGAGATACACTGATAATTGGGGAAATGACAGGGGAGACCGCGGGAGAGGCGACGCCCCCTGCCCGGGAGCTGAAATTTGGGAAATCGGCAGCGTTTGTTTCCCCCGATGATTTGAAGGCAGGCACAAGGCATTATCGTAAGTGGTATGTTGAACAGAGTAGGTCTGAAAGAGAGCAGAAGGCCTCCAAACAATCAGACGTCTCACGAGGGACGATGAATTAAAGCTGAATTGATCGATTTGAAATGACACTTTTGTCAACGTGTCTGTAAAGTTTCGTGCAGTAAAATTTCAAACACACAGAAAAAGTTTTTCATTGAAAATCCACAGAGTGAGTAAAAATAATACTTTCTGTCTATTGGCATGAAACGTGAGTGTTTGTAAACACTGGGTGTTGCAGCATCACAGTTCATCCTTCATCATACATCAGTAAGGAACATGTGAATATTCAATAATATTACTGTGCAGTTCCTACACAAAACACAAGGAGGCGTGGCAAGACGATGGACCGCAATATCCAAGATACAAATTGCCGTCACGGTCAATACACGCCATGATCAATCGTAAGACAAATAAACCATATAGAACAAGTAATTCTGTCCAAGAAAAATCTTTATCTGATCAAAAATACTGACGTTTTGCACCAGCTTAGTACATATGTTAGGAAGCGATAGAATAAAAACAATGAACCCGCGATATTCAATAAGAAAACCTTATTGTAATTCAGTATTAGATGTGAGTCGAACTGTACGGTTATGTCAATATAATCATTCATTTTGTATCAACAGAATTTGAACACTGCATTTTTATACATTGCGTTTTTAGTCATGGTTAATTGAGCACCGTGTGTGCTGGTTATCCTATCAATCTACGTCCTAATTAAGTACCTTGTAGCAATTCCTTGCGTTGTTTTGGCAAGGAATTGATCAATTAAACAAGTGATTTTTTGTCTCGTCGCTGCGGCATCTGGTACTGACTGTCGATTTGACAAACCCTGATGGATTGCATGTGTGAAGGTAAAATAGGTCTAACATGGTTGTGACTGATCGATGTTTCACAAGCCGTGCGGCACCGTTAACAATTCCTGCTCAGGTGCATGACGGGATCGAGGTCATGAACCTTTACCTTTGACATGAAGTGTTCCGATGCAACATTCAAGGCATATACAAAATTTTTATACATTTTGCGTCAAAGAGAAACCTACATAATATGTAATTTGCATAATCTGTCCGAAAATACAAGGATTTTTGTCATCAAGTTGCCCTTTTGTCTGATCACTTTGAAAGACCGTGAAGAATTAGGATGTCTGTATATGTCGGCTCTCGAAATATCTTTATTTGTTAAAGTTTATTCATTCAATAATGTTAGAATTGCTTGTACCACTTGCTTTCAAACTTGCAAGGGTTCGACACAAAACTTGATATGAGATGGACACGCTCGTCTCCTTCTTTTCGTCCTCTTTATCCATTTTTAGACGCGATCAATGTACAAATGTAGGTTACAAGAAGGACGAGTCTGGAACGACATAATGACCTTTCATTCTCCTGCCAGTCTTCAACAGAATCAACAGAATTTCTTCAGCGTTGTTCCAATCACGTCACTTATCTCAGAAATGAAAGGACCGTTCGAAACAAATTTATGTCCAGGGAAAGAAGAATCAGGGCTAATCCGTGGCATTAGGGCAATAAGCCATCGGTCTTGTATTATCAATACCCTATCACCCGCATTTCCTGCGTGCTGTTAGACGGATTGCTTTCTACAACAGCGGGGATTTGCCCGGCCAGTATTTCAATCCTAGTCAATGTACCACATCTAGGTCAGGAGGCTAGAACAGAACGCGTCCACTCGATAGCGTTTTAAAAAAAATGTGTCGCTTGACGGTTGTGCACGGCCTCGGAATGGGTCGACTAACACCTAGGTTAAGCTGTCATTTATAACGGAGTCAGGTGGTCATATGGGTGGCCTAGTTTTCTCTGCTTGTCGTCATGGCAACCGGGAAAGGGTACGCCCTAAACGGAAGGGTTACCTGTTCCCTTGGTGGATTTTATTGCACAGGGGCCAGCGAAAGGGTCTTTTATCTCAAGTTTTAGATGCATTGTTTTGAGAAGTGGTATACTAGAATCTCAGAGACTAGAATGTATCATTGACTGTATGTCATGTATGAATGTATCGTAAGTATGTATTTCTGTGAAATTGACATGTTGTTTCTTTGTAAACGGATACATTAATTTGCTGATCGTGTTACACAGAGAAAGTGCGTAACAAATGTAATAGATGACGTAGTTTCTAAAGTACTAAAATAGATGTCATGTTTTTCCCCCTTAGCATCCTTTTTGAAAATGAAAACACATCTACAACAGTATTGAAGTTTGATTACCCGCCACCAAAATAAATAAAGTTACATTGGATCGTAAGTAGATGCTTTGTAAGATAATTTTTAGTGTTACCTACGTGTCACACATGTTCATCAAAATAGTTTATATTATTTCATCTACTCATTTTGTAAATTGTGACTGCTGGAAAACAGATTTATTTATGAAAAGTCCTAATGTATAGGACATTTATTGATGTTTGGTATCTGTGTACCATCTATCCCATATGTGAGACTTTTCATTGGTGGTAAATGTCATTGATTATAACAACTACATTGAGCGTAATGAAAATGGCGACGACACAAAGGCATCATGCTTAAGCATTGGATTTAGTGTAGAGTGTAAAATGAAAAACAGTCAGGAAACTTGATTAAGACTAATATTGATTGGATCCAAATAATCTAGGTTTTAGCCTTTATTTACATTAACAAAATCACAGAACGAAGTACATCTGTTTATCTTACAGTAAATCAGTTGGAAAACATACTAGTATATAGCATTTCTATATGCGAGAAACAATTGATTTATATATACGAAAAATAATTAATGAACAAAATACCCAAATGGTGATTCAGATACGTAGGATGATACAAAAGTTTCAATCAAATGTCTGCCTAGAAAATTCAGAAAAACATCTGGGAGAGGACGACATCAAGCTGGTTTTGCTCTCTGTCTTCAACTCCTCTGGTATTTTTTTTTGGAAAACATATCCGCCACAATCCTCCGTGAACAAATTCTGACCAAACATACATCTTCCACGAAATTGCCATTTGACTCTCAGTATTTTCCAGAAAACTTTGAAACATTAATGTCGCTCATGATGACAAAGCCATTGCCCCGGAATAATTCCCATCTATCTGTATGGCGTCTGCCCGGCAAACTTCCAGTCTATGAACCTAATCCTCCACAAAGGACACATTTACGCTCCGGTGCTCGAGGCAGACGTTATTGGTGCCAGTAAATGGACAGATTTCTCATTAAGAGGACTTCCGCCTCCATGGTTTATTAATTAAAACGCCACGGCGACGTGATGTATGCCTGCGACGAGGCCCCTGTGTTTTCAATCAACTCCTACTTGGTGGGGAGAAAGTCTATAACCTAAGTCTGAAACTCACGGGTGCAGAGAACAGCTAGTTACTCACTTCGGATACATCAGAGATGAGTTATCAACAGAAGAGTGTAGGTGTCGTTTTTTTCCGGGGAATGAACAAAGCCATACTTGGGGAAAGATGGATGGGGATTTTGTGAAGGGCTGTGGGGAGTTTATGAGAAAGGTGGCATTGATCTGTAGCTGTGCTGTGTTTAGACAAAACGAATGTTATTGTAACGAATCACCGACAGTTTGATAATAGGAATCGTACCGCTGCAAACTTCTTGGAAGCCTAGTCTTTCAACCATTGCAGTTGAAGTGATGATATGTGCTTGTTGATTTTGCATTTCCAGAAACCTAGCAATACCGTAATCACATTTTAAGCAACTGGCCACTACCATCATCGCGTTCTATGAAACACACCAATTCCTATCATTATTATATATGTAACTAATTAATTAGCTTACACTGTTAAATTCCAGACAATTAATTACAATGAACCTTGCACTCATCGTATTCCTTCAATCACCACAATCACATTCCAGCTCACCAATATCATGCAAGTTCTCTGTCCTTTATCAGACGTCTGTATGAAGATGCCGATTTTCATATAGGATACATTTTATGGGGAGGGGGGTACGTATCGCCTTAAACAGTGCTGTAGTAATATTCAAAACAAACAAAAATGAAGCTAATAAAATACTGTAGACCTTATCTAAGTAATGTTTGACCCAAGTATGGACCAACGTGGGCCTCTAAAGTGTCTTAACAAACGTCTTTTTGCGTCATTTAAACGCCTACAATCATGTTTGGCTTTTATATACATCTTTGAAGACAGACAGTCGGTACCCAAAGAGTAATGAGGCTGCGCAAAAGTTAGGACTTCTGGTCTTCCTTCATTTATCAATGACCAACGGAGGTGTTGATCATGCCACTTGCACGGGACTCATTGTATCTTACTGACGTCAACTTACGTAACACTTTGGTAATCTAGTCTAATCCCACAAGCACGAAAACTTCTGTTCTGAAAAGACGTGGGTGTTGAAGTGCCGACAAATATTGAAACTGTAAAGCCGTCACCATGTGTCCTTTCCTATATGAAGATGTCTGACAAATGAGCTCCCCTGGCATGCGGATAGGGACCGACAGTCTACAGTACAAATTAGATTTATAATCTTTCTTGGCAGACCAAGCGTAGAATGTAACTAAATCATGGCTCTATTTACGGATAGTAATTTATAGGAAAATTCAGTTATTCCGTCTCAGTAACGTCTGCTCTAAATGTCTTGGCGGCCGTGACATTTGCGTGGAATTCAGCAACTGTTGCGCCTGGGTTCTGTTCTGGTAAGGGTTACCGTTTGCAAATCAATATGACCTCAGCACTTATTGTGGGTCCCTATAGTATGACTATGACCAATCCTTTAGCTGATCATGACTTGCGAAATGATAACCTAACTTACACAATGATACCCCAACTAACACAATCATAAGCTAACTTGTACAGTGATAACCTAATTTGCACAATGATACCCTAAGTTACACAGTGATAACCTATGCACATACAACGTGATCAGAATGTGTGTACACGTGAACACGTAAACCGGATTTGTATCTACAAGTGGACAGTATTTGTGTATTACGGTACTGATGTCTAATTCTCCAATGGCCTACTTCGGTGATGTGCATTAGGTCTCTACCTAGCATAAAGCCATATCAAACTTTCAAAAGCTGCTTTTGTTTCTTTCCACAAGTCACTGAATGAGGTTAAAAGAGGTCCTTGGCAGTGACTGTCAATTTACACCCGAGGGGAATAAGAAACGGCCTGTTCAATGTCAACGTTGGCATGAACCGCATCACTGACATAAACGCCGCTTTGTTCCCTAAAATAGAACAGGACCTTTGAGTAGTTTTCAAGATTGTTATCTACGTGCGAATAGCGAACGTTAAAAGCAAGGATCGTACTCATCCTAGATATTTCAAGCACCACTACATGCTGTCGATACTCGCTGGCCTGAAGTTGAACAGACATCCCTCGAATAGCAGCCGCTATGGCTGATACAAGCACTTTTCCTTTAAATCAATATAATAGCACCATATAGTAACGCTATCGGTGCCTTCATCAGTTATAAGATGATATCCTCCAAATTGCCGTTCTGCTGAATTTGGTTTTGTACTATGCTATGACATATGTCGTGACCTTCTGATCAACCTTATAGCAAAGCATTGAAAAAATCCATCATGGCCGCCGGTGGAGGCAAGATGGCGGCTGTATTGAATGGCCTACTTACAGCTGAAAGTTTGAGCATTATGGTTCTACAGTAATCCTTACTTAACAGCAGCTCAAGCTGGCTAACACGAGTATCATTTATGATTTATGAGTATGATTTAAGATCATACGCATAATGTACATTTATCCCACTTTACCTCAATCGTGCTCAAATCGCGCCCTAGACCAACTGGCTAAGGGAAGTCGTACGCTACAATTCCGATGATATTCTAGAAATAGACTATGAACAAAAAAGAACAGTTGCATTAACCAAGACCTATAAGCTATTATTTGTATGTTTCTTTTTGTTTATCTTATTTAAGAATCTTTAGCATTGTTGAAATACAACCACTACTCTTCTTGGAGTCCTCTTCCATAAAATACATAACTCATAACTACTATTTACAAAACGTTATCTTACTAACACTTATGATCTACTAACAATAAAACAATAAATTACATGTGTAGGTTGCCCTCGCCCAAAGCTTCTTAAGTAAGGAATCTGGGTCGCTAATTTTTGTGTACTTTCAAAGAAATCAATTATGACGAATGGTCAGATCTGCTCACTTTCTATGATGGGGAGGAGAACTCGGGTCGATATTAATTGCAACAATTCATCATCTCCAAATGTCATTCCTTCGCTCTGCGTAAGTTTTATAACCTCAAGGTTCTGGTCAGATTCAAAATAATCTATCATGAAATAAACTTAATGTAGCGGCTGGGACATAGGCATGTAAAGGTATCGTAAAATGGTAAAGTCAAAATGTTGCTAACTGCGTTCCTGCTCGCAAGTCGCGGAGCGTTTTACTCATCATAAAAAGAGACTTGTGACCTTCAATTTCTTGCCACAACCAAGGGAAATGAATCATAGCGGAAGCCTAAAGAATGGCTACCCTGACCCGAATATAATTGAAAACTTGCTTGATTGAGTATGCTTTTTGTATTGCCATAATTTACACCACCCCACCTTGATCTAATCCAAAATGCGTTTCTTCCGCTCCAGATATGCGGAAGTCAGGGCCTTCAATTTCCGGTCACCTCTAGAAAATCAATCATGGCGGCTGGCAATATAGAATTGAGACCGGCGTGACCAGTCCCTGAAATTGATGATTTGATAGAATGCATCTGTGTACCCTTCATTGTACCCCAAACCTGCAATACTTCTGAATGCGCGTTGTCGGATTAAGGTCACCCTCTATGATGGAATTCATCGGGAAGGTCATTACCAAAGAGAAAGGCTGTTAACTCGACCTCTGCACGTAGGAATACAAGCAGCAAGCAAACAAGCACTCGAATTACCATAAAACGACGAAAGTCAGCTCATCCCTTCTCAAGTTGACTCGTTTTTTTTTACTCAAAAAAAAGGGGACAGGAACCTTCAATTTTCGGTCACCGCCATGGAATTTATCACGGCGTACGGTTAGACAAGATGGCGGCCGGCATGACCTACATAAATCGTTGCGTAGGAGTACATTACTATAATCTTAAGTTGCTAGGAATCAATCATAAATAGATATCACGGTGCTGACAAGGTGAGATGAAATGGCGGCCAACCTGACCAACTTTTGATTGAATATGCCTTGATTTTCGCCTTCACAATTGCAGATAGGTCATCGACATCGCCTCCTGATCCAATTTGATACGTTTTCTTTTATGGATACGAAGGAAGATGCGACCTTTACATCCGGTCACCTCAGGGGAATGCAAAATGGCGGCCCATAAAAAAAAAATGGCGGCAGACCTGACCCAATCCTGTCAAACTTTCTAGTAAGAAATTCTCTTGACGTATGGGCCTCTTTCTGCACTAATTACCACTTAATTCATACTAATCCACCGGGCCTCCTTTCCAGTTACATGAACGCCACAGGGGCTGATCTAAGTGTTGTTTAATTAAGATGCGATGAAATAGAAAATAAGACACTCCTTAATCGAAGTGAGGTATTTTCCTTATAAGGATGATAGCGCAATCTGTCACCCGGTAGCAAAATGCTGCATGTTTTTAATAGCTTGCCTTCACACGTTGTAAACAACAATTTTATCAGCAAGAGTTACAGGATATATCTGAGACGCGACTGCAAAAATTGCTTTACTTTCAAGTTGCATAGATTATATTAATCTACATTAAACATCAGTACACTTAATGCGCAAATATATTTGAAGTACAATTGCAAGAGTCGAGTTGAAGTGGTTTTGTAGCATGTTTTAGAATTGCAAATCCAGAATAATCTTAATCATTTGTCTTCATATACTCTTTATATATCTAGAGCTGCGCATACTGCCCGCCAGCTATTTAGTAATGAATGTGTCACTGAATCATTCAACTACAGACATGGGTCATTTTGACGAATAATTTGCAGAAGATTGTTCACCAGAAATTACCTTTTGTAGCATGAATTCTAACTATACGTGATGGTCAAAGGAACTATGGAAGAACAGTGGGACATGCAAGAATGTGATGCTATGATACAGAATGTTTTATCATAAATTAGAATTAGCCTGAACAATTCACACATTCTTTCTCTTAAAGCAACGTGCATTGAAAAATTGTGGACGACGTATGGAAATTTCAAGCGCTGTCAGGCTGTAAGAGGACAGAAGTGGTAATTATGATACGTCTATGTCCTTTACACATAACAGCCACTTAAGCTTAAGTGCATCTCTCAGCACGACGCCATCGCGCTTGGCGCCCACTCATTCTTAAATTCCACAAACCACAAACCTAACAAGCATATGGCGGGGTTGCTTACATGACTGCCAAATAGTATGCACTTCCACTTAACCATCTTGTATGCTTAGTTAGTGGATGAAATGAGCAGCTTCTACACACAAAGCACTTTTCTTGAGGAACTTTGGAGTTCTGCCTCTCGTTTATCAGAGCCCATTTGGCGTTATATCAGTGCTCATACATGAGTTAGTGTGTTCTTGTCCCCGTATAACTTCGCTGCCCTGAAGGGTTTGATTAGCATCTACGAATTGAACCTTTTCTACGAAATACCACATAATCACAAACCGCATTGTCTATGTTAACTATTCATATCCATTGAACAGTCTCGGTTTGAACCCATAGTTTCGTGCGTCTGTGTTCACTGACAAAGATTTTTCCAGCCGCAATCATCAGCAGTGCGCAAACTCCGACGACCACTTCGAGCAACAGGCATCTGGGACACGCCAGACATCCCATAATAGTCTGTCAGGCAGATTCCCGGATGAAGAAGAAGTCTGTCCCATCTTGTGGGGAATCTGCCGGTCTCATTTTGGATAGGGACGAGTTATGAGGTCTGTAATCACACCGGAGCGGGCCTCTCTATGATGGATAGGGCAATAACTGTATTGAATTTCTAATCTGCCAAAGTACGGGATGATCATGGAGACCATGGATCTTCATGTCAATCTGAATCGGGATGGGTTCCACTGGCGTAATGAGCGTCAGCCAAAAGAATGGCAGAAATTAGAGTGTAGGACGATAACGGACGACTGGGTCCACATTACAGGACTAATTACCAAATAGAAGCCTGGGGATGGTTCAAAATGGAAAAGAGGACAGTCAGCATAGAGGGCACCTATGATGAATGTGAGTGTGAGAGTTTGGGCATAGCGGGCTAAGCTTTGCTCAGTTTCAAACCTCAGAGAGTTTTATACCACTCACTGGCAGTATATACACAGACTTTTGGGAACAAAAATATTGACATCAAATATCTGTTAGACGAATAAATTTCCTTAACACAATGTCATGCTATTTACATAAGGATTTTGAAAATCGAATAACCTAAGAACCTTCAAGCTTGCAAGAGTGCACCACATCTGAACTCTGCTGTCTCACAGATTGACAGCCTCCCCAGCAGAAACGACCCATCATCTGGAGTCCCTGGCTCACGACCCCCCAGGGCGCACTCCACATGTTACCGTTAAGGTGCTAACTGACACTGATGGATCGAAAGGCCAAACGTCGTTGACATTAAGTATCCGATACAATTATTGATAACACTGCAAGTCATTTTTGCACTGTGTCATACGCCTCCCTTATTGAATAATTCTATATAATGTACTATGATAAAAACTCAAGCAAACGGACTTTGCTGGCCCGTGAATAAAATGGTCTACTGAATGTGATTGGAAATATTTGAAAATAAGGCTGCCTGTGGAGAGTTATGCTGTACTTAGTTTTGAATACCATTTGTTTGCGGCAGGGATTTAGGGAGAATATCTGGACAGTAAAGGCACATTCTTACTGCACATGCGTCAAGCTGCGTCATTGCGGGGTTCGAAATATGCTCAACGAATTACAGAGATAAAGAACAAATTTTCTTACCTTTTGTGAATTTTGAGTTCTTCTAAGTCATACTTTTACGTATTACGTAATATCTAAATTATACAAAATCGGAGAAAATAACAAAACAGTGACGCAGTGAACGAACCCCGCAGTGACGCAAGTTTGACACAAGTGCAGTGAGAGTGCACCTTTAGAGATTGAACTTAGAAGTGACATCCGCATGATTGCCCAGGTTTGGCCACCAGCGGACAGAAAATGGAATTATCCCTCAGCTATGTGGCAACTGCAAACTTAGTTTATCCTATATCTAGCAAAATGAGTTCAAGATAGGAAACTATCAAATCAAGGCTTTGGGCTAAGAAAACTTTACCGTTGAGATTGCAATGTAATCTGAGAGGATGGAGTGATAGATTACTTCATCTTATTACTGTACGGTATGCTATTTGTAGATGTTCACTTTTAATGGGGTTATGTCTGGTTCTTCAAACGTAATAAAGAGTAAAAAAAACTAATTACTTTTGCGATAAAATGCAAGCAGATAACCTTTGTCCTTTATACATGTTAAATTTGTTTACATAAAAAAATGAAAAGAGAGATAAGCGCTGATTCTAATAATTGGCTTTACATTTTTCATATAATTCATCTGACAATGAAATCTTGAGTTTACTTGAGGATATCTATACAATATCTAATCATATTGGTTCTATATATACCCTTGCCATAGGCTGCTAGCTTTCTTTCATTTGATATCTATGTGGCATACCGTGATTTAATATGATGATTTCAATCAGACGAGATTTGGGTAAAGTATCTTTGATCACATGTCTACCAGAGCAGATGCTTGACAACTAGACAAAAAGTTTGACGTATCCGGAGGGAATCCCAGACTTTTCTTAGAAGGGACATTAATCAATACTGTCAGAAGTCCTTGTTTCATTAACGTCAAATAAGATTAGCAAACGATACTGACGCATCCTCCTCCGGATCACGGATGCATTTCTGCCGACAAGAAGAAAGCTTTTGTTTATATGCAAAGATTGATGCAACTCTTTTTTAGTTTTGCAGTTGTACAATATAAATTTCCTGCATGCTGGTTAACGATAATGAATCAACAATGAAATACGCAGTGATGAAAAAAAGTTTCATAGACAATTTTGTTGAAAACTATTTAGGTAATAAATTAACCATATCTTTCTTCGCACAAATCAAGTGTATCCTCGGCTGGTCCTCTGGACATCATGCATTAAAATACTAATGGCCCACTAAAATGTCGCTCGGCGATAGCCTATCACACATTCCTTACTTCAGGCATATCGTGTACGCCTCAAACACAGCCCGTCGTAGATTCCTAAGAAAAAAATCGAAGTGGCCCCTCCCAATTTGCAACCCCACGCCGAGAATATACTGTAGTCGCATAACGGCATATCAGCAAGTTCGCATAATAGGTATAAATTGTCTGGGCACGATATAAAGAAAGATAAATGGAAGTTATTTCCATGGAATGAACTTGTTCTATTGACCGACCCAAATTCCACCAGACGTCTGTCCGCGACCCATAAGCGGCCCATTGCCATTCTGAGCACGTAATACACGTGTTCACATCAGTGGGGTATGGGGGTATTGACAGATTCTTGAATATTTTAGAGTTCTGGTGATTAATTACGAAAGATGCGGAATTATGGCTACAAAATGTCATCCATCATGTTGACCTATTACATCCTGGTTCGACAACGTCGATTATGTTCCGTGTGCTCCGGGTTCTCCTCTTTAATATTCATCCCTCCATGATTACTTACGTGAAATATGGAGATTAAAGTATTAATTAGAACAGGATTCCGTTAATTGACTGTTTTGCCGAAGTCTGCATACTTGCCAGAGAAAGATTTTACGGGACTGCAGACTCCAAGTAATTGAGTGTTTGTCATATTCGTTGCCTGAAATCACGGTCTTTATCGCGAGATTTTTTACGTTAACGAGGCCCGTTCGTTATTGCTTTCTTATAAGTTAGAAGGACATAGGAAATTACTTCTCGTGTATCGAAAATTTCCCATTGTACCAGTAAGAGTTGTTTAGAGACGTTGAAGAGGTTCATCAGTCACGTATGCATACAGTTAATATCAATTTTCTTCCAACAGTGACGTTTTAAATGTAGAGTACGTACCTCCAAATTTTGGAGACATCTTGCATTTTTTTCTTAAACTGTTATGCAGATCATTCGCCAAGACGGCAATCAACCAACTGGCATAAAATGAAGTTATATAAGGGCGTGGAGTGGTCTATAGTTGGAACCTTTAACTAGCACTTGCTAATGGCATGCTTTTCTTCTCCAGATCACTTGGCACCTATCCCTTCTGCATTTATTAGATGGGTATTTTCGTCATTGCATGTCCTTCAGACTTTTTCGTGGTAAAGTACTTGGCAGATGGCCCTTGGGATTCTGTGGTATGAGAGCTTTTATAGATTCGACTCACTGGTGTGATAATTACGTGCTATGCAATCTATCTGAACATGCCACCATGCCGGATTTGAGAATGTCCTCATTTTGTCTGATTTAGAACGTGTATATGAAAGAACATGAGGTCTAAGAATATGTATATGTCAAAATCATCATATGTTATGGACGGTGCAGTACATGTAGATAGCCCGATGCTTTTGTGCTGCACAAACGGTGCTTCGCGCTAGAGGGCAAAGTAACATATAATCCAGCAAACAAGTTTTATTATCGAATTGTTCTTGTAAATAGGAGTCAGCATTTGCTTCACGTTTCTGGACAGCCAGGCACACAAATTAGGCAGTTATTTATGGAGAAACACAATGTTATTCAGATATCCAGACGGCCTTGAGCATCACACGATAAGGGGTGCTTTTCCACTTCCTACAACATCATCACGAACACGTCTTTCTTCACTCAGGCAGTAAGCCTTCTCAGGCGACCAAAGGAAACTCCACTGACTTGACAGAGCGAGCTTCCTCGAGGCGGGAAATTGCGTCCTGCTGCAGAACAATGTACGCAGCTCGACCTTACCGAGAGGCAAACTGCAGCCGGCGCCGGCTATGACAGTGGCCGTTCTTCAGGTGGAAGATAAGTGCGGGGAGAGGCACAGCCTCTAAGATAGCTGGTCCTGCCATTCCTCTTCCGCCCGATCTTTTATTGAACGGGAGACATCATTAGGTAGAAGTCTTAATTATTTACAGAGGTTAAAGAGACTTGAAATGAAGCCCAGTTGCAAATATCAGCTCGGACCCAGAAGCTTATGGTGGGGGGGGGGGGGTATATGATGGCGTTACTATTACTTCTGCGTATGAAGTGACGAACTCAACTTTGCTTTCTTTCCTTGTACATGAGTACCCACAAGTTTCTGTGCCAGTTCATTCATATGTATACTTCATAAATGAGGCTAAGGTTTTCTTGTTTCTTGAACTTCATCCTTATTATATAGTAGATTTGCATATTTGATAGTAAAAGATACCTTTAAAAAACGAGCATTCACTGCTACCATACAAAACACCGATTCAAGTCAATATCAGGTCACCTTGCAAAATTGATGACTGCCTAGCGGGCACAATAAACTAACTGAGACCCCCCTCCCGGACATCAGGTCATTTGTATGACATGTGATAGCCGGAAATCAATTCCATCAATATCTTACTACTTGGGCTCATTTTCTGGTAAATACGTTTCTCTGGCTATATTTTTAGTTGGGGGATGATCACACTTAAGACGATAAGATGTTTTTTTTTTATGTACTAACATTACAGAAGTTGTATTGAAAGTTTTAAAAAAGACCAGAGATCAAGCATGTTAAGTTCGGCCACGAATATATATCTGCAAGAAACTAAACAGAACTAAGTGGAAATACCTCTCGTCGTCAGTCGTAAAAAGACGATAACATACTTTTTTATCACCAACACTACAGGATTCGTGTTGAAAGTTTAAAAAAAAAACAAGTCCAGAGCTCAAGCATTCTTAGTTCGACCACGAATATATGTCTGAAAGAAACTAAACTGAACTGAGGGGAGATACCTCTCGTCGTCAGGCGCAAATGGGTGTATTTACCCAGCGAACTACCTCGGACTCCCCCGATACCCCGGCAACCCGTAGGGCCTTGCCAGGCATTACAGCTTAATGGTAACCTGATGACACCTCGAGACGGCATGTCATCAACCCGTCAATCAAGATAAACCGTTGTCATGACAACTCTGACACAGGCTTAATCAATATTCACAGGGAGGTGTCAGACGTGGATCCGCAAGTTACAGACATTCGACTATCCTTGGTGCATTGCGACGGACGAGATCTGACAGATGAGTGACTCGCAAAGCCAGGAGAATGTGACAGACATGTTTACAACGTTTCGATGCAAACATGACTACATGATATGTAAAACAACCGGCCGTTCAAGTAATCTGCTGTAGATTGAAGCCTGCTAGACGCAAACGAGTTGAGAGAGGATTTCAGCATTATTGAAATCCAGTATTTATGACCTGCGATATTCCGTTAGAAAAATACGAGAAAATTGTACTTTATAACAACATTGCTTTTGCAGTGATTTTCATAAGTTTCCAACGAATGATTGACGCTGGTTTAATGAAAGAAAAAGTTCTAGAATCATGGACAAATGCTACACTTCGATACACCCAGCACGTGACTTACATATTAGGTCTAACATCTTCCCGAAAGTGAGGTTAATGGGAACAAGTTCCCCTCCCTTTCCCTCATCTACCTGCACACGGCCACACCAAATCTCCAGGTCAGGGTTCCTCTGCTACTATAATGAGTAGAAAATTGAAACTACACATTCCTCAGATTGGAAATCCACCTGGCGACACGGAACGACCGCGTTCAATGGACAGAGGGAAATCCCGCATCCATCCAGCCGACCTGGGCCGCCCGCGCCATTCATCTTACCAGTAGCTGAGAGCCAGTGATTTCTACCTTAGCTATCATGAGTTTCTTTCGCTACAGTTATTGTATTGTCTGCCCTGACCTCCGGCGTCGACTAACACCGACTTGCATTACAGCCCATTCTACCGACGTGCGTATCGAAGAGCACACGCGTAAATCTGCTTTATGTCTCGCAATCCCGTTTATAGACATGGCTGTGGCAAATTACAACCAGTGCACGGTTCATCTCAGACATTCCATCATCCTCACGTCCTCTTTACGCTCCACCGTGCTCCGGGAATTTCATTTGGACAGCAAACTTTTCCTCAAGCACTGCGCAGATTCATGAGATCGTCGGGTAGCATCTATGGGCTGCTCCAGCTCAAAAGTTTTGGCCGCATCATGGCAGCTGTGTCGTGTTGGTCTTGGTTGGTTGCTACCGTGTACCTATAAATAAAGCAGCTCAATTCTGCAACTGCAAACCTGTCGATGAATTATCAGAGTAAAGTGAGTAGACATATCCTTTAACCACGTCGATGAAGATTAGACATCCAGGTAATAAGAAAAGCAAAAAGCAGTGGCAACTTTTGTCAGTGACACAACAAAAATTACTAAGAGCTAATTGACTAAATTGCATGATTTTTTTCTAAGCTTTGCTCTACCGTTGTTTCCTATTAGAACCTAAATTGTCTTCAGCCTGACTTTGTCTTACCTTGTTTCCTGTTGGACATCCAAAATTGTCTTCATCTTTTTTTTCATTCATAGTTAGGGTATAAAAGACCAGTTTCTACCAGAACACTTCAGTGTCACTGACCAAAGATGGTGGATATCAGCTGAAACGTCTTACCGTTTCCAAAATCATATCCAGTTGCTTGAGTAACTGCCATTTTGCATATCCTTTAGCTGACCTCAGTATTAGCGATAACACAGAAACACTGACCTCCGCCCGGAGGGGCAAACACATTTATTTTGAAATCTCACATCCGCTCCGACCTTACGTCACCCACGTGACAAATGACGCACCTGTGCGGCACCGAGACATTGCAAGAAACGAGAGGGCAGAAATATATGACGACTATCGGTAATCCATGGCTGGAAATCTCTCTGGCCTAATTATGAAGCCATAGCCGCACGGCATACATCCGCTCACGCCACGGGTATGCCGTTATATACCGGACCATGTGAGAGGCATGTGAGGTGGAGGTGGAAATAACATCAGAACTATTACCGTGTGGTTTATCTCCTCCATAACGGGTAACTACCAACTCGGTTCAATGTCAGACGCCGTATTGGTTTTGAATCTATATGTAGAAGTGTTGGACTGAGTTCGCAGAATACTACTCATGAGCTGTGCACACTTAAGAAAACTACCCGATGGCGAAACGTGATATTTGCGAATGACCTTCAAAACCTAGTTTGTAGTGAAAATACAATCGAGTTTTAAGTACATAGTTATAAAAAGAGAGAGACGTGTTCTGTCTAAAATTCCAGGAAAGTTGGTGTGACAATGACGGATGGACTCAGGAGGCCCATGACAAAGAAGGATGAGCTGAAAGCTGTAGTCCCCGCGGATGATGGGGACTTTGTCACGTCATGGTGGTGGAAGACGTGAAGAAGCCATGTATGAAATGTCGTCTGAATGCCAAATGCTGAACACGACGTCAGCACCTAACTTTGGGGGCAACTGGATTAATATGATTGTTCAGATAGCATTTCGGTTGTCATTGATTTTCTTCTTGTGTGGGGCACAGAGAGAGGCAGACAAAGAGATAAAGGTAGTAGATACAGTGTAAGAGACAGAGACGGCTACCCACGCAAAGAGAAACACCCAGAAAAAGAGACCCCCTCTACATCTGGCTTCGTGAATCCGGATTTACCTAGACAACGGAGGGATCCCGATTGGATCACCATAGGAGGTAGACTCTGTGAATCCGGATTATCCGGAATATTCGACGGATACAGCTTACGAGAGGTTTACAACAACACCTATAAACTTGAATCTACATGTATAACTAAGAGAATTCCAGATTACTTGGTGAGATGACTGACAAACCTTAGAATAAAAAAAAGAAAAGAAATGGAAGACTTCCCAAACTTCTCATGAACATTATCACTCTTATGGCCACAATGTTGGGAAGTTTTAAAGTTTACAGGTCATTGACTGAATAAAGCAATAGTCGGACAATTTAGAAGAATATTCATTAATACCTTTATAAACACGATGTCATTTTTATATTACTGCGTGGGAAAGACATTTAACTGGACTTCAAGGTGTTCAGGTGACCTAGCTGAAGGTTATAAATGATGTTTTATTTTAATCATCACAAATGAAAAGCAGCATCATTGGTTGTAATTTGCTCCGAAAATGAGGCGGAAAATAGTCCCTCCGTACAAAGGAAAGGCCAGGCACCGCGTAGCCTCTCCGAGTGAAGAATGTTTTCAATTACGAGCGATCCGTGGAATAAGCCGGTATCTCCTTTTCACACACGTCTGTGGGCACCATTACTCAGAAGGCTGGCCATTAATTTTGCTGGACAATGTGCCCCAATTCTTAATCTAAACACATCGTGCCAGATGGGTGGATGAAGCACCATAATGTTATCGTTATTAACAGTGGCAGCACTCAAGAATTCAGGGACCTTTCATTCCAAATTGCAATTGAATGTACAGTTGTTGTATATTATGCTGACTTAGGACACCAGATAACACACTTCTATTATCTATCTTCGACTATTGCAGTCATACATCTAATGCAGAAAATGTAAACGATCACTCTTGAAGCTTTGTCCTCACCACTATAGGAAAGTGCTGCTGTTCAACAGTGATATGTGATACTCAAAAGACGTTTGCTCTTCTCTTCCAAATAACACAAACCTATAGGATGGGATGTACAGTTGCTGTAGATAGCTCTGACTGTCTCATATCATTAAATGTTTCCACACAAGATAATTTATCTTGGTTGAATATTTTCTACAACTACCATTCAAAGTAGTGCAACTTCAGTAGGCATTGTGTTGGTCTTGACTTTCTGATATTGTACAGCAGTGAAACAGTGCCCTAGGCTTCTCAAAAGACTCTTTCTCCTAATCGCGATGGTCTGCCAGCATGTAGCCTTTAAGGACGGGAGGGCAAGAGGTAACAAATGGCTCTGTCAAAAAGACGGAGGACTTATCAAGTTGAAGAATACGTAGTCATGATGAAGATAATGCCCGGATGCCCCGGCGCATGGCTAAGGCTTTGTCAGTGGATAGACACAAGCATCGATTTTGACACGGGTTACCGGTGTGGGTGGTTGATGGGTTTCTATTTCTTTTGAACACAGAGAATTAAACTGTTACACCGGACGAGTAGAGACTGTGGGGAAAAGCTTTACAGAAGGCGTCCACCATCTTCCACCATCTGCCTTCAGCTCCGAAGAGTAGTCACGGGACATATTTCATTGTACCCAGAATTCCTCTGCAGGGCTTCTTATCGCCATCGTAGCCAACAGGTGGTAGTCACGTGACAAGGAGCGCGCAGAGAGACCGCCATGATGCGAGTTGTGAGACTTGGTGAGCAGGAGACCCTCGGAGGGACACCATTAGACACAAAAACGGATTCAGTGGAAGATCTTACTAATGGAAGCGTGTCTGTAACGTTAGGAGGTGTGACGAAGATTTGACACAAGAGATAGCGTGCTGTAATCCGTCATGGCGTCCAACATAAGTCCACGGCTCACTGCGATCCCAGAACATCGTGTGGCTTTTCGTGAGAGAGAATGAAGGCACGAAGGGGATAAGCAGCAACTACAAGAGGTCCAATGGGTTTTGACGGTTGACGTCGCACCACTTTTAAGTGTCCATGTTCCAAACTTTTCATGTGGCAGTTAAAAATGCTTCGAATGCACGCCTTTTCCATTTTGCAATAGTGTTAATGTTGCTTTCGTGGATAATCAGAGCAGCATGACAACCAGCTCATCTTTGCTAAAGAGAATTCTTAACATATCATATCATATCATAACATAACATAATATGACATAACATAACGTAACGTAACGTAAGGTAACATATATCATAACATGATATAACATAACGTAAATTAACGTGACGTAGCATAAAGACAATGATATTGCAGACCTTGGTCATTAAGTCACATGGTTTACATACCTCAATGTCAGTCCATTGAAACGTGAAGCAAAATCTGAAAACTAATGCATAAGTGGAATCCTTCCATGCTCACGAGATAGCTCTAATAATAGGTGTGTGATTCTGGTTTGAGGCTTTCCGTCTGTAGCAGAATGCTGATGGCAATGCTAGCATTACCAGGCTGCCAGTCCCACAGTTTCCCATTCAGTTTGAACGAAGTTTGCACAAAGACATATCCCACCTTTCCGCAACTGATAGTTTACAACTACCTCAAAGGCAAACGTCGCCGCACAGTGCTAGTATGATGCAAGTAATCCTTACCGCAGTACGAACAATGACTTGGTCTACCAGAAAGACTACCTCGGGCAACGTTTGCGTACATTCCCCCTCCCTCTGCGATTACATGACTGCTACCTTATTCAGACATAATCCCATCTTTGGCTGCATGTGTGAAATTGAATTTGATACCTGAATTCCCCAACAAGGTGACTTCCAGTCGAGGCTGGAATGGCGATACAAATGACGGTCTCACAAGATCTCACGTTTTGCCAACGCAGGTATCCGGTTGTTCGAACATTCCAAATCGTCCACATCAAAGTGGGGACTCAACTGGATAGTGCACGGTACATTACGTATAGATAAGCAGGCCATATTTATGTCTTATCGTCGCGCTGCAAGCGAATGAAATATAGATCTACTCTTTTCCGTTAGCGTAGAACGTCAAGTACGTTGAAGTAATCCAATGTCATCAGCAACCAAATCAATATTTGAAGCATACAGAGAAGCATTTTTGCTCCCATTTCAGCGTAACTCCTCATTTAGCTCGCAGCTAGGCTTAGTGTTCTGGTGTTGAAGGCTGCGTGGGGCCTTTGGTGGTGCTTTGGATGGGGTTTGGGGCCATTGAACCTTTACCGCTTACAGAAATGGTGTAGGGCATGTCTACCATAAAAATATGTCTGCTGGATGTTTTGATGTATGTTAAACCTTGTAATGGTATGAATTACCACATGTTTATCAAACCGAGTGAGTGTTCGTTACCCTTATAGAGCTTGAATAACTTCGTTTTCATGGATAGTTTATGACAGGAATTTCCTAAACGTTGTAAAATGTATGGAACGTCACAAAATATTGCCAGTATGGACCAGGCTACAATACTACACAGGCTATAAAAATATACACACAAAGTTGCTTTCTTAAAGTTTCTGTAAGGCATTCTACCTGGATTTGGTTTCGTGCATATGGGTGCTGTCGTTTTGTCGTTGGGAATCGTCAAATGCATGAATATGTGTCAGTCACAACAGTCTCCCACTCACGGTGATTTATGCATCTAAATGTGTAAATCTGGCCATATATCAATACGCCAAAGTACTTAAGGGTAGCTCCCAGCACTCCGCATGGTGGATAAATGGGATGGAGTTTCCCCGGGCGTCACGTTCCACCACATGAAAAATTCAGGCTTACCAAAATATCGACAGCTGTCCTCGTCACGCAGTAACCCTAGAACCAGACTGTAGGCTATTCCTGTAGGACGGAAGCTGTAAACTAGCAATTTACATGGAGAGTTATATAATACCTTAACGCTACCAGGGATCTATTCAAAACAAGGGCTATTTTCAGTTATGATTGAATTACTCTCTATATTCTTTGGTTGTTATTCTATGTCATATTATTGTGAATGTGCGATTTGTTAGGTTTCATTTACGTAATTCTCTATCTTATTCAGATTGTTTTTACAATTTTGGAAATCGCTTCCCTGTAAATCAGGAACTAATATTACCCCTAAGATTCACGAATGAATGAATGATTAGAATCAATGATAGGATATGGCATTGAAAACAGCTTCATTTAGCAAAAGTCTGTATCTTATAAATTTACAGCGTTGGTAGTGTCTATTTTTTTTTACAAATGAAGGTCGTTGCAAAAGAAACAGGTTTATGTTTATGTTTATGTTTATGTTTATGTTTATGTTTATGTTTATGTTTATGTTTATGTCTGAATGTTTTTATTGAGAAAAATTTTCTTCTGAAGTGAACATCCTAGATTTTCTGTTTATTGATCTGTTCATTTACTTAGGCGTAAAAATTAGACTAATTTACAACTAAAAATCGATGCTTGAATAGCTTAGGAAGCCAATTCGAGGCACATTTAAACAAAGATGTGAGGTAAGCATGTAACAACCCTTGGTATGGTGACCAAGAGTTAAGAAAATATTACCATCAATTTGATTATAGCTTATAAAAACTTTGTAAAATCATCCATTCACTGCGCGGATTCAGCGAGGTAACCACCCTAGTAGAATTAGGGTGAAACTGGTGTTGGTATCATGTCTGTTTGTTCATGAATTTCAGCTGAGAATCTCATGATAAAGCCTGTGATTTTCGATTTCATTTCATCTGTATGGGACGTCATACCGGATTTACAGACCGCATGTTTCCATGTCAATTGTAGTCTGGAAGTGTTATCAAACTTGGAAACACTTTCCGCCTGACTCTCCTAAAATGTCGTCTGATGGCACTAACGCCGTCTGTCCCCATGATGACAGACGCATCTCAGGAAAGTGCTTTCAGATTTCATCTACATGTAATTTGTCCAGAACATTTTGTAAGTTTTGCAGACTGTGTGTTTCCATATCATTACCTTGTCTGGAAAACTTATCAAGCTAGTAGAAGACAGTGAAGAGCTTCACCTGGATGGCACAATGAATGCAAGACGACAGGACTGAGCTCTTGTCGTCTGTCTGCGGCACAGCTCATTAATATAAAATACTGCTCGACCACAGTGATTTCAGCAGACATCCAGTGCGATAGCCAAAGGTTAAAACCATCGAAATAGGTTTCTTTGTAATGTCCTGTTATTTAAAGAGTTGCTGCCCTTCCATTTGGCCTGCAGTAATAAGACACACTTACACAAAAAGCCTAAGGCACCCCTGATCACCGTTACCCTTCCAGGCAATTTCAAATACGAGATCCGTAGGCCATTGACGTCATTTGAAATTACACACTTAGCACGCCTTGGGACCTACCATGCAGGGAAAGTTCACAGTATGGGATCCTCATTTTGTAAAACTTCACAACTCATCATTCCAACGGAAATGGCAACCCATTTTGACAGAACTAGAAACCATGCCAAAGGCTTTTGAAATTTCTTTCTTTGAACGTAACGTTAAATTCACTTTAAACATTTCTTCATAGTGGGTCAAAGAACCTAAACAGTCGAAAGCTTTTCATGACAAGTGTGAATGTTTTTTGCGGGGATGGTGATGAATTGAAGCAGAGGGAGTTTGCTGTTACGTTTTACTATTTTCACCTGGGTAAGTGCTTCATGTTGCATAAAGTATCGCACCAGGAGTTTTTTTTTTGTTGGAGCAACTGCGGGTGCTAAGATTGCTCCGTTACCACATGTTGCTGGGGGAGTTGTAGCAGCATTAGCTGTCGTAAATACTCGATCAGCGTCTCTTAACAGTGCCGCTAGGGCCCATAACGTGGCAGATGGATGGGCATCAGCACAACGAGCCGGCAGGGAGGGCCAAACGTACCAGATAATGAAATCCAGGAAATGAAACACTGCTTAAATCTGGAGTTTCATGAGTCTTGCGTTATGGAGCAAGCAGCATTTTGGACTCCAAATCTCGTAACATTGAATCTTTTACAACATTGGCTCAGTCTACCCTGCAGTGGTGGCGTGACATTGTTTAGGGTAACAAAGTTGACCTTTGGTACCGCAAAAACATATATTCATAGTGTCCAAAGCCATGTCATTCTTTCATCAGTGAGATCCCTGTGAAATCCGTGTATTTTAAGCAGGAATGATACCTGTAACCAAACCATCATGTTACAAAGACCTTTACCACATGCCAGGTTGCCTCTTATAGCGTAAAAGTGGGAGGGGGGCTTGATATGACCTTTTGTGTACAATATCAATTGTGTAGCTGATGATTAAAAAAATTGTCACATTTCCTTTGCCACGGCATTCTATGTTCTTCAAGAAGGTGGCTTATTGTTTGGCACAAGGAAAAAATAAAATCGGACATTAAAGAGATGCCGATATGGCACCACTAGCTAGCACAGACCAGGTATACGTAGCCGTTAAGGTGGTATCTCACTGCACTTGGGCACTGGTGCGGCACTGAGGGGTTCAAAAGATTACTTAACGAATTTCGGAGATAACGGACGAATTTTCTTACGTTATGTGTATTTTCTTGTCTTCTACGTCATACTTTTACGTATTATGCAATATCTAAGTTATAAAAAGAAATCGGCGAAAACATCACAACAGTGACGCAGTGAACGAACCCCGCAGTGCTGCACTGGTGCCCCAAGTGTAGTGAGATACCGCCTCAAAGGGATAACGTCAATATGGCACCAGTAGCTAACACAGGCCATTTCCAGATAGCCGTTAGTTGCCCGGGTGACAAATCCCGAGAGCGAATAGTCAAGAATCAATAATGTTGATTGCATGGCGTTTAACGAAACCGGCTGTTCCTTCACAGCCAAGGGCAAGTCTAAAGGTCACAGCTGACCGGGGCGACTGACCGCAATGCGACATAATTGCCCATATGTGGCCAGGTTGCTGACAGATGGACAAGTTCTCAGGAGGAACGGGCGATATTATAAGACACAGTAGGGCCACAGGGTACCCAGGTTTTGGGTCTGAAAGAAGTTCGCTGATCATACTAAAGGACCTGAGCATTATTGGGGTAAATTTCTGAGAGAGAAAGTACGATTCACTGTGGATAACAGCAGGCTCGGTTGATAATCTTATTCACTAGCAACACTGATTAGCATCGTGGTTTGATGCAATTGGGGTATCCCAAAGATTGAAATAATTCCAGAAACGATACTTAAGGACACAATATGGCTACATTGTATTTCTGGTACAACTACTTTGAATATTCGCTCCAGATCTGCTGCAAAATGCCAAAATATCGTCTCAGTAAAATGAGATAGAAATGAAAAAGTTTGAAGTCACAAGATTCGATAAACTTAGCAATTCCTCATGCGGCACACAATCCTGAACAAATAAGTTCGAAGAAATGAAAGTGCTGTTACCCGCGTTGAAGTATCACTGCAATTATTTCTACGCAACGGTACGCATTGCTATCTTATACCTTCTTTCAACACATCTCCAACTTCGAGCCTTCCGTGCGCGAGGCTTTAAAAGGATTTTACTTGTCATATTTATCATGTTTCTCTTCACAGTTCTTACTTTTTATGAGTCCAAGGAAGGATGGACCTATAAACATGCAATGAGCAGTACTTTTACGAGCGCGAAGCTATTTTACGCTACTGTACGTAGCCGGAATATAGATACAATCACTACGCGCAGTGCCCTTTGTAAGGATCATACTAGGGGCTTATACGCTGCGAGGCTTTAATAACGCTTAGGTCTTGTATTCAATTTTGAAGAATAGTGATCTCCGGCCTTGACATTCCACTCGAGTGGGTGAGAAGGAAATTCAAAATAACGCCTCATACGTTAAATCTAAATCCGGGTGAAATTCTACAAGAAGGCCTTTAGGGTAACGTTTTGTAACCTCTGGCAAGTGTCCAAGTTTGAAATTTAAAGTAAGTTTTGCATTGTGATTTTTTTGGTTCTTTCTAACATGCGCGTATCAAAGTGTCACCTTCCTATCGGAGGCGCTTGAAACTCTGTAGAATATCGCTAACGCTTCAAAACGTAACTATACTGGCTGTGTCTCGTCGAGGAATAATCAGTGAATGTTACAAGGTGAAGGTGAGTTTACGACATCACCGACCGGTTTGCGGCGAAACACCGTGTAACGACTTCCATGTACCGGCTCAGCGAGACTGATTTGTAATGTGAACACTTTAAAGAAGTTAAATGCTAACGACTGATATCATCACCATTTACTACATCGCCAGAGTCATCCTGTAGTAACCAACAAGTCACGTTTCCTCTGATCACATCTTCATGGAAGTAGATTCAAGACTCAAGTGAGTAAAGCAGAAGAAATGATCAACCTTCAAGAGATCTTTTTACGTCTTTTGAAATATCACCATGTTATTGAGTTCATAGAAATCCACAAAACGTCTCGAAACTTTCTTGATACTTGCACCTAGCGACCCCGGAATCGATGGTGTTAGCACGGAAAATGAGTTAGACGCTTCCGCTCAGGTTCATTATCACAGATGAAGCGGTAATGACTCCTTTGCCAAGTCTTCAAAGTCGCCAGGAGCTCGGAACGTTTTCATTAGGCTTCTTTCTCCATGATGATTGACTGCCCATTATACCAAATCCTCTTCCAAGGTTCCCTGTAACAAGGATCTATCCCGACGTGAAATACTTCGTTAAGTCGTTAAAGGCGCGCGGGTATTGTTTGCTACGCTTAGTTTGCCGGTATATTGGTTGGAGAGGCTTTTCTCATTTGTGCCATTTCGTCAGGCAGACCGTCTGAGCGCTTGAGTACCATTCATCATAGAGTTTATCAAGACATATCTCTGTGCCCTTGGTAATCAAGAGAGCATAAATCGGACAGTGGACCCGCTGATGGAATTTAAACCTAACCCTGGCTTCACGACTTCATGAATCAAGGACTACTGACACGCGGTATTGCTTCAGAGTTTCCTTGAACCTAGAGATTCTTTTGTTTGGAATGCATGGTAGGTAAATTGACTCATGGCGTAACACAACAGGCTGGTACTGAACTGTCAAAGCTGCGTATCCGGACAGAATCATTAGATCCGCTTACACGGGATGGGCCTTTGCTCTTTTCAATGAGTTGTCGGGTTCTTTAACATGTGCGATCTGTGGCTCTCCTCAAACACGGGACCGCTGCCTTTACCACTCATAAGAGAGTACAGGACATACCGATGTTGTGCTCACATTGGAAAAATGTCCTCACTCGACTCGGGTGCAGATGGATACCTAGCTTTGTTCCAATGTGCCTTTCTAAAGAGCACAACATCGGGATCTACCAGAGATTCGAACTCAGTACCTCCTGGTTGTGTGTCCACAATTTTCATCACAAGACCACCGTGGCAAAGTTGTCCACCTTTTAGACAGAAATGCCTGGTTAAATAATCAGGACACGACCATTCAAATCAAAGGAAAGGAGCTATAATGCAAATCACCTGAGTATTGCTTACCCTGTTGCATGTCTAGAAAATTAGATTACCAATCCAGTACTCAAACAACTCAGCAGAGGATTGTACAAACTTTGTAGAAACTTCGTAAGATATCATCACAAAGCGTGATTCTTTACCTAAGTGGGTGATGGCAGTTCCAGCTCTATCATCAGCAAACAAAATCGTTTCTTAAGACGCACAATGTACCCAATTGAGCCCCACACTTAGACGGAACAATCCTGGTGCTGATGATGTGAGATTTGCAATCCTGTCTCTGGTTCTTAATGTTGCTCTGGGGACGCACGGAACAAGCTGGCTGTATGATTGCGTGGGCTGGCGGACTGATTAACGCCGCCCGAGCGTCCCACTGACAGTCTCAGGCGCGCGATGGCTGAAAATTGGCAGAATTAATGAAGGAAGGCACAAAAGAGCCGTCTTCTATCCGGGGGACACCCTATACGTTTGGACAACTTGACTACTCACTCCTGGTTATATAACGTATCCCTCAAAGTCACTGAAATTGCTGAAGATGTGTAAGCTTGACTGTGCTGTCTTTGAGAGCCGCACGGTAGTGGCCATGAATAGGACAAAATCGGCCTGTTGCCAACAGACCGCCTGCAGTCAGAAAGAACGGTCGGACGTAATAAAACAACGCTCTACACCAAGTCTTAAAAATGAAATTTTCTCCATCTCTCTCAAATACCAGGACTGGTTGGTTTCAAACAGTGGATATTTAGTTAGCCTTTATCTGTCATATACATGCATGTATGCCATCCCAATTATCATAATTATATTACATTCTCAAAAAAGAACTTAACAGTTAACTGTACATCACTTCCTTAAATATTGTGGTATTTGCAAAAAACCTAAGGGGATTTCGACAACTGTATGGCTTATTCATATGTTTTTGAGAACCTTTAAGGCTGCATTTGACTAATCAGTATTCCTTAGTAATCAAAAATCTTATCTAAACACAAGGCGCCCCCAAAATAGTATCGGTAAGACTACAGAAAAAACAGAAATAATTGAAGTTGATTAGAAGCATGCAATACTTCCACACAATTTATCTGCAACCCATGTGTAATCAACGTCACCATTTGTTAAAAATCGTTTAAGCATCGGACTGATGTTAAGGCAAACAAAGTACATTTCCTAATTGATTTTCGGGCTGTTTGACTGCTGATTTACCATCGGGATTTCCTGCGACGTGACTTTGCTTGGATCGTTGCCTAATAACACATCAATTCCCCGAAACACTGATTTCTCTCTACAAATCATTAGTTGTGGTGCCTTTTCGTCCTGGAACTTGCGTGCATAATGGCTTCATTAAGGCCATAGATACTAGTACATGTATTGTACAATATTCTATAGATCTAAACAACCTTCTGGTTTCTTGTTGATTTGCCTAACAATGTTTGAAATAAATATTAAATCATCATCAGAAATCTTAAAAGCTTTGTTAAAACTGTAATAGTATCATAAACTGTGAGTAATTTATGACAACTTTTGTACCAACCAAAGGAAATGATTGCATTGCCACTGTCTGCAGTTGCGTATGATACAGAATGGCGATGGTAGAAGGCTGCTTTCAAAATTATTCACAAAATAATCAGTCAATATTTTTTTATCTATTCTTATAACTACTGATGAATGTTTGTCTTGTATAATCTATTTATCATCATCATTATCGTACATCCGGTTAAGTATAGTCTAGTATAATCTATGTATGATATTCAACATTAAAAAGGCAATAGACAGTCATCTAATCTAGCAATATCGAAAGGAACACTTGAATCTTCCAGAATAATATCAACAAAAAGACGTTTACGACTTTAGTTCTCCTCACTTTCTTCCCACATAGGTATATCATTCGAAGTATCCTTTTGGTTAAAAACGCCACCGTAAACAGATCATTTGCCCTTCTGACTTTCTACATTTGAATACAAAATACCCTTTCCAAAGGGCACCGAGGTCGCGCGCGTTATCGCCGTTGTTGATCTCACGGGAATCAGAAACTCCATCATACTCCTGCCCTGCCCATCACGGGAGTCACAACCTACCTTCGGCTCAGATCGGGTACCGGCAGGACCGGCGCAAATTGATCACTGGGGACGTTTATGTTTAAACCTCGGTAACCACGTGAGACGGAGCAGTTTGAACTCGGTGACCGGTTACCCGTCAAACCGCATTATTTATGACGGGTGTCGGTGTAAGTTAGAGTCTGTGTCAACTCGGTTCATTCAGCCTTATTGCAGTAGGAGGAGGGGCACGTCGCCTCAAATATATCCTATAGCTTCACACATTGACAAGGGAATGATATGTACAAAACATGTCTTTGAATACGATTTGCCTCATCTCATGTATGAATTTCAGCCACGGTGAATGAACTAGAAACAGTCTGAATTCAGTGACCCCCGCCCGTCCATCTGTAGTTATCGTTACCTTAGCACGTTGGTGGCCCCTATGACCCTCTAGGTCAAAGTGTCATACCTATGAAATACAATGCAATTCATAGGGTCTGTGTGTATGGTGTGTGTGTGTGTGTGTTTGTACGTATGTGTATGTTTCCATGAGTGTGTGTGTATCTATGTGTGTGTTGGGATAACAAAGCAAACAGCCTCACGATTTCTTAATCGTAACGACTTCATAAGTGAGTAATGAGATAAAACCTACCATGAGGGATGGGTTGCTTGTTGGGTTTTCTGCTGTCGAACTTGATAATTTCCACACAGTTGGCGGGGAAGAGGCCCATCCTGCCGTGCAGGTAGCCGAAGTACCAGCCGTTGTTCTCTGTGCTGAGGATCTGGACCACGTCGGCCACGTGCAACTGTAACTCGTTCTCTTCCTTAGGGGTGTAGTCACTCTTTGCACGGGCGAAAATTCGATCTGGGGGTCGCATAAACAGGACAACTGTAAGAAATACTTAATTACGTTGTTTTTTTGTATGAAAAATAAAAGATACAATAAAGCTGGCTGAAAAGTACAGTGCCATTGGCCGTAATATCACATCTTTCAGACGAACGCATCGGATTGTAACGAATAATGGGAACTGTCAAAAAGTAATAACAAGAAGAGCCATGACCAACCTACCAACCTTTACAACAAAAGGAAAGCGAGATTATGTGTCTAAACATATTAGGGTAACCTTCTGTAGATTTCACCGTGGCGTAGTAAAACCTATTGGCCATTCGGTGTCATGATGAATGCAAAATGAAATGATAAAAGATATAGGCTACTCCATGTCAACCTAATGGGCTTGATACGATCACGAAAGACTAAGATATGTTGAAGATAGAAAACGCACCAAACGACTAAACTACTACTGCTTCTATTTCATCCCTAACGCCGTACAGAGTCAAGGTCAAAAAAGAGACAGGCTAGTCTACAGAAGAGTTAATATCTCTCTTTGTTTCCATTTAGATGGCCATCGATCACGCAGATTTTGACATCTGGTCCCACCGCGCCATGCGTCGTTTTTTCTGCTCACGGCCCCTTACTCTATCGGTGGGTCGATGGCAAGTGAGCAGCCCACCCATTCCAGTGGAGGAAAATGTTGCGCATGAAAATGATCCCTAAAAATCTCAGTCATTGGGTAAGGTGACTGGGTAGCTTCACGTGGAGAAATAAGGCCTCCTGATCTTCTTTAAACCCAAAAGGACTTTTAATACCACCCGGGAATACTGGGTTAAGGGACCAAGGTACAAGGTACAAGAAAAAATAATGGCTGTAGTAATGGCCATACTTATAACATACTCGTTTCTATACAAGACTTCCTTTGAATTAGATTTAATCCGTTTTACTCTTTCATTTTTTTTTTCAATTCGTTAAATGGTATGTATCTTTCACTGTCCCATGCATCACTGCTCTTTGAATTTGGCAAACTATTTTCCTAGTAAACATCTCTGATTCATTATGCAGCAGCTTGACATCCTTTGCGCAGCGGTCGGCAGTAATGGGCCAGCGGACTAGTTTTAGAATCAGAGAAGTGGCCCGACGTGATTGATCAGCCCCCCTCCCCTTCCAATCTGTTCGACTTCCCAGAGTAATTCGCCCACCGGGCGGCCCGGGACAGGCTTTTGTTCGTCTCATGAATTATACAACCCCTTTACATTATAGCAGCTTCTCCATCGAACAAAGGGGGTTCATCAACAAAGGTTCGCGCCTGTGCAAGCATGCCACTGACTATTTACCAAACGGTTCCGAGATCACACGGTGGTCAAATACGGGCTCAAAACCTCCCATGTCTAGCCGAATTCGAACCTTCTTCCATGATGTTCCATCTGACGTAATTCGAACCGAACCTGTGTTCTATTTAGGTCATCTGCGGTCATTGCAGGTAAAACCGTGCTTTCTGGCATTTTTCCCCCAACTAACTTGAATCAGGCGAAAAATATAGTTTTTAACCAATATAAACAATTTTCTGGACAGTACATCTATGCTTTCACTTTGTTTGGGACCTGTAATATGTAACGAAGCTATTGACGTTTTTGTTGGTGACTTTGAATATCATTAGTGTTGTTTACACCGGTATCAATTACACCCTCCCGCTCTCCGTGCGGCATGACATGCGTGTAAACATCGTTTAAGATCTCCACCAAGAAGAGTCCAACATAACTCATTAACGGCTCAAAATGACCGCAACGGTTTTTCCGAGATTTCTGTTTTTGGGATTTTTAAAAAATGCCTTAGATTTTGAATTATTGGTAATTAAGTGCGAAAAATGTCATTTTTACGCATATTTTTGACTGTAACTTTGCTTAAAATTAAAAATTAAAAAATCCCAAAAACAGAAAGTTTTATTTGCCTCTCAGATGACGAAAAATATAAAAATCGAGAATTTGCCATGGCACTTGCGGCCCATCTTATCAAGAGTATGGTCGAATTGAAGGCCTTCCTTGAAACAGAAAATAATCGTCTTTGGAAGCAAAATCGAAACAAAACAACTATCTCAATTCAAACGGAAAGATTCAAACTATCTAAAATTGCGAAATTAATCTTATTTTGAATACATTTTCCTTGTCATAACATCTTGTTTATTTTGAAATATTTTACGGTTAGCAAATAGTAGGCCTCTTGTAACCCGATACTCTGTCGAACTCGCATAGCAACGGGAAAGAATACCCTAGCAACCTACCGCCGTGTCAAATGCAGTTTACTTCTTACCCAAACAGCGAGCAAAGGTCGTGTTTTTATCCAAACACTTCCATTTTTTCCCATGACTTTCCGTCATGATTTGTATGCGGCAGTCAAACTGTGGTTTCCTGAATGAGTACCACATAACTATTCACCACTTTGTTATAACGTAATTGGCCACTTCGGACAAGGATGGATGATATGTATTTACGGTATTATGTATCACAGGATACATTCGAAGAGAAACCTCTCAATCTTTTTCAGAAATAAACACTGCGCTATTAAAGACCCTTATATTTTAAAGGCAGAGTTCAACCTTGAAACATGGGCGTTGCACCAAAGTAAAATAGTAAAGGTGGTCCTTTAGTCATTTTGAGACAGTAGTGATTTGCTAAATCACGATATCGAAAGACCCCTCTCCTTTCATGGCGTTTTACCTTCCCAACCGAAATCAGATACATGTACACCTAGGTGAAGTCAGGTAAGTTATTTTAAGTGCAGTTCCCAAGCCAGGGTTGCCAGCATCTTGGAATAGAACCCGCGACCTCTCGATCTTCTAGGCCATTACGATATTATATCCACTTCAAAGGGCTTTACCATTACCATCGAAGTGCACATCTATGTTCAAACTTTCCAATGGGTAGCTTGGGATTAAAGCTCATGACCTCGTTCAATGAAAAACGGGCCAAATGTCGTTCTATCATCCCCAGTAGGAACAGCATATCGGGCCCATTTAGTTGCATGTGGCACTGTCGCAAGGCACATATATATGAAAATAGCACATTCGATGAAGTCTTACGTTATCAGTATTACTATCACTCTTTTAATTAGGGTCCATTTGGCTAGAATGTTGGCTGTAAAATAATTCCGGCGTGACCAAATCCTGCAAACAATCACTTCAAAAGAATCAGCACCATGGACAGAGCAGCTACAGACATTGTTTTGAGAGTAAATGGAGTTTTCATGTTTTGTGGCATGTTAAGTCGTGGCATGACGCTGTCGCGCTACTGCTTGCCTCGTAAATCTTTTCTTGTTTAAAAGGAGCGATTTGTAATGGTCACTGTCGCGTCAGATTGGCATCCTTACAAATTATGCATGGCCTTCCTTGCAGCGTGAGACTACACTTACGCAACCACCAAAATGGTAAGTGGTACCGATGCAATATATCATCAACTGTTACAGATTTATATCGAAATTCAACTTAGTTCAACATTTCGACGATAATAGTTGAATATGACAACTGAGGTACAGAATGCATCGCGGCAATCCGTTGACAGCTTAGCTGAAATACGAAGTTTCAAAGTGCTGTTAACTTTAGATAGGACGTGCCCGCCCCTCGGTGTTGTCACTTTGTCTCTGACAAGGCCTACAGTCCCGCCATCATCAATTCAGATATATCTGCACACGAGACGCTACCATGATATTCGACAAATTGCTTCATTCCGGGGAATCTGATTATATCAATTACGTCCTAACTGAACTTTCGCCTGGCATCTAGATGGAAGTTAATTTCAATATATGTCTTGCTTATGGTTGCTGTTGAATGTTTCTTGATTTTTCAGGAAGGATGCCTGATACCTTATTTGTACAAAAGTCACATCTGTTAAATGCTAATGGTACACTGGCAGTCTAGCTACAAAGTGCAAGTTATCCCGTGCAAACTATCGTATCATGGAAGTGATTTTAATGTGCCATTTGTGGCATTTTAGTGCAACATAGTTAAACGATTCTAGCTGATTGAAGATTTCAATTCGCAGGACTGTAATCGGCGAATGATTGGCCTTCATATCAAATCCAGATTGTGTGCAGAAATGCGAAATACTCAGGACTGATTGAAATCTGGTGGGTGGCTGTCATTTACGGGTTAAAACCCATCATTTCTACATTTCTACAGAAAAGAACGACACGGGTGCACTATCCTATTACTCCGTGGCCCTGGCTAATCTGATCTCCCATTTTGTGTCATCAAAATGCAGAAACGACGCCGTGGTAATGGAGGTGGGCGCATTCTATGTGCTACCTGTACATGTTTGTCCTTGGTTTGAATTCACCTCAGGGAAGAGACACCGAATGAGGTTGATCCCCTTGCCGATAAACAACTCGTAATGGTGACTACGCAGCGGGATGCACCATTAAGGCATTCATGAAAATTCCCCGAGCGGACTTCAGCCAACCGAGAGGTGCAAAGGGGATGCGGGGTAGATCTTCGACCTTGTTTCCCGCATCATGGCGTAGCTAGTTTCCGTCTCGTAAATGGTCGTTGCTTTTCGAAACGATCATCGCATTTCTATTCATATAAGAACTGTATGAGCACGCTGTGTCCAAGCCAAATGGTGTTTCGTGGCGTAACTGATCAGTGGTTAGTGTTTAGACTTTTCGGATCCTTACCATCAGCCATGACGGGTCTTTACCGAATGGCAACGACCGTTAAACGAAGGAAATTACTATGGGGCACATAGACGAGTTATAGCTAAATGTGGATTTGAATTAAGTCAAGTCAAGCTTTGCTTTTCATCCGCCTAGTGGCGTATAAAAACTCAGTCTCAACCTAGGAGGGAACGAAACATACATTGTATTTCAGTCTTAAATGTATATCTAAGCTGAAAATACATGTACATACGATTTTCTACGGGTCTGTTGCTTCTATCACATATTTTCGTACATTAATATGTATGCTTTGTCATTGTCAGTTACTCAAGTTTCAAGTAACTTTCATCATTGAAAGATACGAAAAACGGCATAGCATGCCATTTATCAAAACGGTCGAATAAACGCAAATTCGAAAAGGCTTCTGAACTTTACCTTTATCTGGCGGTCATGCTTATTACTCAAAGTTTTGCCTACTTGGAGTTACTTTGTCCTCCACTTGTTTGCCAAATTTTGCATTCCACTGAGCCTGGCAATTAAGTAAGCTGGCAAATTTGCAGTCACGAAGAGTTAGATCCCGCGCCACGGGGTACGCGCAACACGGTGATTAGAATATGTCGCTGTTAGTCCCCAAGGGCTCGCAATGAGATACGGGGCGCTTCATCGCGCAACAACGTTTCTGGCTGCGTAATCCTCAAGACATCAGCAAGATCGGAGGAGTTTGGCGGCTAATGAGGCGGTGCTTCACTAAGAGGACATGCGTATTAGTTTTATGGTAGCCTTTGGTTGTGGCACACGATGACAGTAACGACTTAAACTAGCAACTTTTTATTGACCTTTAAAGAAAACGATAAACACAACCAGTGCATTATCCTATCGTAAATGATATGAAGATGTACAATATTATTAACAGACTTCCAAAAGATTCAACTATCATAATGATAGTAACAAGAACAATGCTTACAAGAGTAATGATTATATCAGAGATGCGAGTACCAGAAATTAACGAATGTATAACAAGACTTATAAGTTGTAAGTAATAAGTCGGATATTCCACTTTGCTTTTCTATTTTGCCTTTTTCGAGGCTATATAGTAATATTCTACTTGTAAAAAAAATGAACCTAATGGAGACAGGATTTTAAAAAAAATTAGATGGCATCCAATCTTCCTAAAAAGTTTACGTCTTGGGAAAGACGTTTGCTGCGAGTTTCCGTAACTTCATCGACACAGCCAGATCATGACGTCATAACCAGACGGCACAAGAAGGACGTTTATAACAGCGTTCTTATCGTTTCCTTCACATATCACAATACACATTATGACTAATAGAATGGCTATCGCTATGCCACTAGTACGTGACTAGAATATGAAACAAAATATGAAGTACCTTTTCTTATAACAGAACCTTCTGATTTGAAACTGATGAAAGATGATTACCTGTCGTGTACTCGCGCTAAACATTAAGCAATATTTTCGCGTTATATCTATTTCCTGATGATTTACAACAATGCAGTACTACTTTACCAGATTTTTTTCTGGATTCAAAATTCCTTTCTCGACCAATTAAGTCACGTATGCTCCACATGAGTAAGCTGTGATTGGGTTGTTGTGATATATTTTCTAATATGAATCTATCAATAGAAAAACAGCCATGTGGAAACTTCTATCTTCATAAAAAGGTCAGTGAGGTCTTTAAACGGTGTTTCCAACACAGACGATCTTAAATGTTATTTTGATGAATAACTGACCCTTCCCATAACTACTCGTAAACCTCAGGTATTATGGCAAAGCTATCTAACCGAAGGAGGGAATTATTGATTGCACTTATCCTACATACTTTAGGATAGTGTTTGACATATATATGGCCTTTAATGAGGACACTGTCATTACGCAGAAGTCATTTAGAGCGCTCCTTAAAGTGGAAGCTTAATTTTCTACCTGCACAAGGCAGAAAATTAACAACACCATAAACAATGATGTGGTGGAAACCAGTAGTATGGAGGTCAGTTGAAGTGTTAGGGCTGCCACAAAATCTTCTCTCTATAGCAACAACAGGTGATTCAGTTGGCACCATATCTCGAAATATTTTATTGGTACAGAGTCCTTATTTTACAATTATATTGCTGGGCATACGGAAAAATTTTATGCCCAGCAAATATGCATTTGTGAAATAATCCCAGTTGTTTAGCCCTAAATATATCGGTTTTTATTTGAGAAACATAGAAACGAGAAACAGAGAATTATTTGAGAAACATAGAATTTTCATTGCATCGACACTATTTTCAATGTCAACGTGTCATTCTCGACTCCAAGCAGTATTATGGCTCCAGCATTTACCATTAAATCGCCTACTTGTACGTTAGCGACCTTCACCTACGAAACTTTAGCAGGCCTATTGGAAAACCAGCCAGCCAGTCAGCCATGCATCAACACATACAGTCAGACCCAAACCTGCGTACTTCAGATCCGCCCTCCAGAGTGATGGCTAGCAATGTGAGCATATGGTTCCAACAGTTAGGAAATCACCGGAATAGCCCATCTGTATGTCCGTCCTTCACCTAGCAAGGATTTTATTTGAAGCCAACCACCAGATTGCTTCAGCTCATCTTGCCAGAGTAGGGTACACTTACTGTCTGCAGAACTGTCAATCAGGATGGTCTGTGCTGCAGACGTCGTTGCTTTTACAGGCGTGGGGGACCATGATTGCCTGTTGCCATTTCTGTGACGACGCTGTGGTTAGATTGCAATCTAGTTCTGTCTACATTTGTACATTGTAATAAGGAAGTTTGATTCGTCTATCACGTTTAAGTCTGGGGAAGCATGCAGCAGTCCCACCCACACCAAGTAATCTCATAGGAAAAAATCACCATAAATGCCGAAAATGTCAGTCGACAATTAATTGGAGTATATATGTCCATGTGGGGCACACCACTCGTGGCAACAAATTCTTTAATTTTCCTCTTAGTTCTTGTTGTTTCTATATCTACTTAAGAATTATCGATGATTTAGAACTTTAGATGCTGGGATTCTAAAATCTATCAGATCATGATCCCTGGATCATGTAATGAGCCAACATGTTACCGTGAAAAGTTTTTTTTTAATGGAAACTTTGGCAACTTTGCTTCAAAATGGTTGCGAGTTCGCAGCGGAGACATAATCTCAGTCCCGTCACGATAATATGCAGCACTCACGGATTAATTGCAACTTCCTCCCGTCACGCCAACTAAACTAAGTAAGCCAAGTAAACTAACACTCAAGCCCATACTCGCACTTAGTGCTGCTAAATATGAGCTATCTCTTGGGCAATCTGAATTGGAAGGTAGATTACGTTTTGTTTACTTCATGTAGGCTCCCGGCAAATGTGACACGAATTTCAGTGTTCCTGAATTTATGGTAGAGCACATCCCAAAGGTTAAAACGTTAATAAAAAGACTAGTCACTACGCTATTTTGTCGTAAACATGTCATTTCCATGGGCTGAATAGGCCATGAATACATTAATACAGAAGTAGGATGAACCCTTGGGGAAATACGCCTATTTCCACGCATGCAATATAATCTGTCTCAAACATTGATGTCGTTGTTTTCGGCTTCCTCTTGCATGCATCTAACAAATTGGGCTATTAAGGAATGCAAATGTTGGGTGATAACCTTCCATACTAGTTCTAGAGTCTGTTGTATTCAGCAGTTTATTTTTGTAAATTAAATGTGGCTGAACTGATCTGATCTGAAAAATTTAGGGTTCATTTCCTGATTAGCTAAACAGACAAAAAAGCGATTTACATCACCTCTTTCCCATTCACGTTACGACAGTTCAAGACTAGCCAAACGAATTTTGAATTAAGTCGTTCGATCAGATTACTGATTGGTATGCAGTGAAAAAAAATAAAAGCAATTGTATTTCAAACATTTTATACTAAGGTTTCTCTCATAGCCTTGCCTTGCCCTTTATCCCCCCCCCCCCTACATTGACCGCCTACTCCTCGGGCACATTTCAGGAGGCATACGTTTAATTTTAACGACTTCATGTGATATCACTGTCGACAGTCTGCAGACCCAAAGTCCGACAGCCCATCAGCAGATAACTCCATACAGACCTATATTTGTGCAAGTCAATATTGTACATCATCGGAAATAAGGGTATTTTAGACACCAGATAAAATTGTGTATGACTGTCATCATCCGCATACTTTGAACAACCGAGCGACAGATATGTTTTTGGTTAGAGTAACGTTGGACATTAACTCAAGATATATATGTATAAACTGGCGCCAATCTCGGTATCGATCGTGAGGATATAATGGACTGGAAGCACGGGGTGTACCAGCGGGTGACTTACAGTAACTAGCTCTATTTCTCCCCGCCTGGGGTTAAGAGTTCACATCGCTCACGTTAATTCCGCTACGAGAGAAGAAATCAAAGTATAGATCAGAACATACAGAGCAATTTCAACTTCCGGTCCTTATGAGAAAGATTGATTTTGTTTGTACTGGCCGGACAGATCTATTTTTGATTAAAACTTTAAATTTATGCATCCATTTTCCGACCACATATCAACTGTATAAATACATATATATGCTTGGCCAATTGCCACTGGTCCTAAATGCTCTAAAGAAAAAAAAGATGAAGAAACCTAATGGAATACTAAACAGCAAGTTGTTGTTGCGTTTCACGATAACTCTCGTATTCGAAAGGCTTTAAGCACTTAGAAGATTTTCCAAACATGGTTCAAAGCAATGGAGTGGCCATGATATTGTTAACTTCAGGTACTAGGCAGCTGTAGTTGCATGTGCACTGAGATGGGATAGGATGCTTCACAGCGCGAGTATACATTCAATCAAGTATCCGTTCAATCATCTGGAAACTTTCGAAGATGCTTTTGCAGATTTGATTGCTCGTGACAAGTGATCTGTCAATGGTTGGCATAATGATGAATTTGCAAGAGCTATCAAACTTCTGGGTAAAGTTCATAAAAGGGTACGTGTCAAAGGCTATATCAGTCTTACAATCCCAGGTCTCTTCAAGCAAAACACTTTGGTCCAAGTCGAATATGGCTGTTTGAAAATTTGAAAAACTCAAGGATAATCTAACGATAATAAATTGTCTCAAGATTAATAAAGACTATTCACACAATTTAGCAGACAGATTAACGTTTATATGGACATTATGCTTGAGTTTTTTTACTTGACTAAGAGACAACTACTTGTTCAACCCAGAACTTTGTGTACGATTAAATGTCGGAATGCGATAAATGAAGCTTGTTGGCAATTAGGATATTAACATAACTTAAATACCAAACTGATACTGAACTAAATCCACATCTAAGTAAAGGGATCAAGTATTGGTACCTCAGATGAGCACCAGCTGCGTTCCAGATTTGTTTTGAATCGTTTTGGTTTATGTTGATCGTGCTTTTTAATGAAGTGCGAGTGAGAAATGGGTTTATGGTATTGCTTAATGTTCTGGAAAGAAACAAATGGCTGTGTGCGCGATCTTTAATGGGTGACTTGCTTCTCGAGCGAAGGAATGCAGGTCACACGTAGCATAAATAAGCTAGGAAAATTGTTTCAATAGGGTCAGGGTCTGAGAGACCGAAGAAAGCAGCAATTAACTACTCACCAATTTCCCAAATGAGTGCATCATCGTTATTTGTGATTACATTCTATGAAACTATTATCTATTCTTAACATTATTTCTAGAAGTAGCTATTCAGATCTTGTCTCGAGCTTGATCATCGCGCAAAGCAGAATCAATAACACGGGATTTTGTGTTTCCTTATGGCAAAATAAGTTGAGTGAACTATGATGATTTTTGATGATTAAGCAAATCTTAATCTGATTGGACCATACACCTCCTCACCAATCACTTTCAACAATCTGCAATTCCAGGATTTTACATGACCCTTGTCTACTACGTGGCCTTTGTAGGGTGTAAAGTGAACTAGATGTTCGATTAATTTCTAGTATCGATAAAATTCCCCGCAAAACTGTTGACGGGGTCGAAACTGTCCTTGAAGTCATCATCTGTCGAAGGTCAGCTTGAGGAGGGAGGGAGGGGGGCGATACTGGGACTGCTGCCAGAGATTACCTCAAATTACCCAATATCCAGAAATTACCGAATCTCCCGAGATGGGCCTATCGCAGCAATAAACCGCATACTGCTACAGGTTACAACCGTTTTCTGTCATAAAAGTACAGCTGCAGCAAACCACTGTTTAATGTAAGTGAAGATAACAAGTAGTAAAGTATACCGTGCATCAATCTCATCATCGTGACACGGGCTCGATTCCCATCTGGGGTAATTTGCTCGGAAGTAAGAGGAACGTTTTTCCAGGTCATTTCACGAAACATTGTTTGGTTTCCTTGGGGACCTCAAGTTTCTCCGATTACTTGTAAATTACCTTACGAGTGTGAAACTGTGGAAGTTGGCGTCATCATAGGTTCTCATTCTGCAGAAATTATGCATGAGTCACATATTTTGAGAGAATTTATTGCAAAAACTCACGCGGATATTTTGACTTCTGATTAAAAATTTTATGGAATCGATGAGAAGTAATTTTTACCTCAATCTTACATTTAGTGTTGTGCATATTTGGTAGAGGAAAGGTTTATATGAAGGGGAGCTCAATATTACCTGGTAAGTTGTTGAGAGAGATGGACGAGACCTAATACATGTAATATCATTTTGTACCATACATCAGATCTGCCTATAAGCATATAAGGTTCTTTTTATAGGATAAAGGAGAATTCTTTTACACAAACAGTTAATACCCACTCTTGCCTACTCTTGAAACGTAAGCAAGAGTGACAATTAACTGGTTTGTGTAAAATTCTCCTATATTCTATATTCTACCAACCTCGTGAAATTATTTTCTTTCAGTTAGCTATTACATACTCATGTACAAAACGTAGAGCTACATACAAATCTCGTTTTCAATTATAAACATTGCTTTCATATGTTTGCATGAAAAAGTCAGCCATTTCCTCAATCCTTCCTGCCATCCACCCCGCGTTCAGCATATTCAAATCAACCAAACAAAAACAACTACTAGGAGCTCTGGCCATCGACTTTTCCTGTTTTGTCCCTTGTATTGAATTCGTATTAAACATTATAAAAATAATTTAGGAGGAAAGGAAAATGTCTTCTTTCTTAGAGTTTGTTTCACTTTTGGTATTAAACATTGATGCTCCCATATTTTGGAAATATTGGCCGTGTAACTCAATTAATTTGAGAAATTCGTGTTATCATGGGAACTGGTAGAATCAACAAAAGAGTGGTTTTCAACTTTGGTTTGGTATTCTACAGCAACATTTCCAACGAAAATAGAATTTATAAAAGGCTCAGATAGATACCCCCTTTCTAAATGAGATTGTTCTGGTGATGCAAAATGAGATGATTTGGGGATGATGTTGTCCTCATTTACACACCGACTACTGATGTATATCCATGCATATTCACCCGGTGGACGAAAGTACAAGTTGTCATCGCATTGCTTTCACACACTCATCTGGCCACTGGATATTGTTTAGTTGCTGATACTTGACAGGAGATAAATGCGAGTCTGTCTAGAATTTGTTCGTATAGAAATAGAAATTTCGAATATGCCGAAATAGATGAACGATGATAGTGTCGGTATCTGGTACATGGACTCTGCACGCAAGCACCTGTTGTGGTTTGAAAGCGCATGGATACACATGGTTGTATGTGTGTGTTAATGAGGCCCTGGTGAGTTGTTGGAGACGGAGATGGGATGGGATGAACCTCACCTCTCCTCTCCGGTCTAGTGACCGCGGGGTTGCAGGACGTGATGGAGGAACCTAGCTCTTTAAGCGCCATGATATCCTTACTTCCTCTAGACGAGTGCAGCGGCGGGTTGATGGTGACCAGTTGACAGTTGCTCGGGACGCGCTTCTTGCTCCTCCCGCGGCAGGCTAGCGCGGCGACGAACACCAGGAACACGAACAGCACCCCTCCCCCTGCCCCCGCCGCGATCATCAGGAAGTGTTGGGGGATCTCAAACGGTGGATCTATGAAAAATAAACAAGCAAAAACGGTTAGAGTTTAGGACTATGTTACAACAAACAAAGAAAAAAACTGTTAGAGCTTAGGACTATGTTACATCAAACAAGCACAAAATGGTTAGAGTTTAGGACTATGTTGCAACAAACAAACAAGCACAGAACGGTTAGAGTTTATGACTATGTTGCAACAAACAAGCACAGAACGGTTAGAGTTTAGGACTATGTTGCAACAAACAAGCACAAAACGGTTAGAGTTTAGGGCTATGAAAACAAATAAGCACAAAACGGTTAGAGTTTAGGACTATGTTGCAAGCAAGCACAACACAGTTAGAGATTAGGAGTATGTTACAACAAACAAGCACAAAACGGTGAGAGTTTAGGACTATGTTACAACAAACAAGCACAAAACGGTCTGAGTTTTGGACTATGTTGCAACAAACAAGCACAAAACGGTTAGAGTTTATATTATGACTATGTTGCAACAAAGAAAAAACAGTTAGAGATTAGGAATATGAGGTCATGAATCTATACAGGCATTTCAAATTTGTCTTGAGGGTAGATTATTAAAACTCATGTCATATGTTCCTATAATGGAAAGTATAACGAAGTTAGCAAATTGCAATATTTTTTTCAGACGTTCATGGCGGGACATGTGATATTTGACCCTTCTGACGCCGGGCGTGTGAAGACATGAATTATGTCTGGGATCATCTGACAGATAAAAAAATCACCAGGTACTAAATTATTCACCATTTATTGCGGGTGTTTTCTCGGGGTCAACTCTGGGGCATGTCGTTTTTCTCGTGACATCCATATATGTAGAGTTCGGGCCAAGGCAAGCACGAAGACAACATGAAACCGTAATTTTGTAAATTCTCAAATTCATGAGATGATGTTTTCAACATTTAGTGCCTCCGGTGTTATCTTGGCTTGGCGTATATCATTAGAATTTCATTATTTTTTAAGAATATGAAATTTAGAAAATAGCCTCAAACTGGAAAGAAAATAATCGATTACTTTATGTTGACGGTTAATATATCCTGACGAAATGTCTGTGATAGTCCTTTCATATTGCCAGCTTTTAGTATCTTTGTATTAACATCCGAACGAAGGTATAACATTGTTATCTACATTTACGCTTACTCCATGTAATATTCGGGATTATTCTTCATGTGCCCACATTCAACTGACATTCAAGAGTCCTTGCTTAGAGACTACTCGCAGTGATCAATTTGGATTCAAACCATCAAAGGCAGCTGATGACAAGACACAGGCAAACATATTGGTTTACGGCTTGTCTCCCGCATCCAGACTTCTCATTTCCAGACATGTTTCACGGTAGATACAACATCAATGGGACGAACTCACGGCAATGTTATATCGCCATTGATATAATAAACGACCAGAATCCCTTTCTCTGGAGCAAATTTGTACGTGGTACACCGGATAGTCCTTTAATTAACTTTCTTTTAACGATAAGCCCTATCACTCTGGTTAAGGTCGGTTTATTTTTAGAACAACAGCGACAAAATGTAATTGAAAAAGGCAATTTCTTTTATAACCTACTGAAATGTCCTATCTCTAGTACATGTAGTAGTTTTCTTACAAGTTTTTTGATTGACTCAATACTCCAAATATAGTTGATGACAACATGCATACACACAATTGACATAATCAAGACAAAAGTTCACAGCAATATGATAATAATGTTTCATAGCTTTTTTGGTGGATTGACATACATATCCAAAATATGCATCTAATAGTACAGCCCTTCAGTACATTCTTGGTTTGAATAAATGACTCCAACAACTACATGCTTACTGCCAGTGTGACAACCCAACATTCCCGTTTAAGCCAACACCTGTCCCGTCCTTTGCCGTCCGAAGTTAGGCCCCCAGGGAATAAAGTTGATGTCTATGAGCTGGCGCCACGACAAATTTCACACTTAGTATCAGACTTAGATATGAGGGTTGTTTTTTATTACTTTTATCAATTTTTTTCAATGTCAACATCCTCGTATAAGACGAGCACCATCGGTTCATGACAGGGACATTCTAAAATGTATTGGAAAAGGTTGTATTGATTTTTAGTCTTCATCAATTTACAAGTTGATTTATTATATTCCACTCATTTACATTCATTTTGTTTGTGCTAATGTTTTATTTTCATTTAGTAAACGTTCAGTTATTCATCAATTCAAATCGCTCCTCTTCGAGCTTCCTACACACAGAACAAAGGGACGCCACCTTTTCTAATGGCCATGTAGTACATACAAAGCTTGCCATTAATATGCAGATGTCATTGATAACAGCGGTCGACATCGGTCAATGTAGCCTTGAATCACCCCAATGTCTTAATAGACAATAAACTCTCAGTACTGGTTTGTCAAAAGGTAAAATTCATCTTAATATAAAGGTCACAAAACTGTTGACATCAAGTGTACATGCATGTGAGGCTTGGATAAAGGTTCATTTTCGGGCAAGACATTTTGGAAATCGAACTAAAGAGAGTGGGTAGACTGCGGTGAAGAATAAAAGATCGGCCGACAATGCAAGCAGCAAGACGTATTGCCAGTCCAATACACTTGTCTGGAAGTTAGTGGTCTGTAGTTATGGACACGCCTGGTAACCCTGCTTGAGAGTGTGTGTTGAGCCGTAGGCTTTGTTCACATTTGGACGATGCGTTACGGCTATTGGATTTATGTGGGATAGGAAGGCACTCCGCGTGTCAGGTACCAAAGGGAGTAATTGAAGACCGTGTACTCTACTGGCACCAAGAAAAGGATTTACTATGTTCCACTGCGTGTTCTACGCTTTCCTTAAGTGCAACTCGACTCAATACATGGTTGGATCAATAGCGAAACATAGATGTTCTTCCTCCTCGTAATCTATCCAACATGAACATTTGATGTTATATTCTATTCTTGCTATAGTGTGGCATGGCGAAAAGCAGGCATTGTGAAGAGTGCAGCTTTTTTGGGAAACTTATGAAGTCACTGTGTGTGGTCATGGTTTTGCTCCAAAATCGATGCCTACAAATGAAATAGCTGTCTCAAAGTGGTCAAACACTGTGTACATGAGTTGTGCCCGGGTTATTGCACGCGAGATGCAGCAGTCAACTTTATTGCAACCTCTTTCCAAACCACGGTAAGATTCATCTGACATCAAAGTCAAGAGACGTGACGCCACCATGTAATATTGTAGAATATTTCACGGTCAGCGTAGGCCATTTTCTTATCTTAATGCGTTCCTATGCTCCATCGGCCCACTGTCTATCAGCGTTAACATGCATCTTTTGCGGTCCGATTCGCAGGACAATGAGAAGGAAAGATAGAATCACAATTTGAGTATGTCTGGAATACACATAGGATGCAAGATGCTGTTAATCTAGACCGTAGTCATCCATTTTCATGTATCATTCCATTCCTTCATCCATCTACTGCCTCATGAATATACCCGTGCACGTATAAAATCACCCACGCGGTGTAAGTCACAATATAATCGATAGTACTGGCCGGGAAAAATGTAATAATGCGAAAGGCTTCCTTCCGTAAAAATAACAACATGGGGAACATTTGTAGTCATGCAGTGCAGCATATATATGAGATCTTGTGGACACTCCGATGTTCGTTTGTTATTTTGTTGATGTGTGATGGCGTCTATCCAACACAATTATAGCAAACCATCGTATCATCAGCCATGTCTTCGTTTGATGATAGCAAGCAACCCTAGCCCAACAAGATATGACCACAATGTGACCGCAACAAAATTGGAAGGTGTGTTTTGTGCAGGTATATAAGATTGCAGGCTAATTGCGATCATACCACGGAACGTCGACGTCGAAACATCCATTCTCGAGTCGACAACAACTTCACCATCAGATCAACTCTTAAGGTGGTATCTCACTACATTTGGAGCACCGGTGCGGCACTTCGGGGTTGAACCGTTCGTAGATGACTCAACGAATTTGAGAGATAAGGAACAAACTTTTTAACGTTTTTTGTACTTTGTTGTCTTCTAAGTCATACTTTTACGTATTTCGTAATATCTAAATTATAAAAAGAAATCGGCGAAAATAACAAAACAGTGACGCAGTGAACGAACTCCGCAGTGTCGCACCGGTGCCCCAGGTGCAGTGAGATACCACCTTTAGATTCATCCAATAAACTATGTTTCTATATGGATAGAGATGGGCGATAGGTCCAACTACATGGAGGAAACACGTCCAACTAGAGGTGATCTTCAATGTCAGCAAAGAAGACCTTATTGTGGTAGCCTGGTATTGCATCGTTTACTCGTTTATATCCCCTTTCCACTAGGACGGCGCTCTCGCCGCTAATCTCTCTGCAACAAAGAATTTGACATACCGCACAACGAATTCTATAGAAAAGAAACGAATCTTTTCGAATATAAATAATAGAAATTGGACAAACGTAAACAGGTAACATGTCAGACGAGTTAGCTGGGCCGCTAACCATACTTCTCGGTCAGCTAACTCATCTGGCATGTTATGTATCTATATTTGTCCAATTTGTACTATTTTTCCCGCGACCTGTGGAGCCTGGTAGAGACTAAAAGCGTTATACGCACCTCAAACGGACTTGAATATATACGCATGTGTGACCCCACCTTTACTTCTTGCATCCACTTATATCTACTCCTACCCACTAAAGCACACCTACAGCTCCACGAACGGCTACCACGGCGTGCAAGACGATACGATCAGCGGCTCATCCCTTTGGGTCTTTCTTAAAGAAAGAAGTAAAGTAGACCGCAGTTATCTGAAGTCGCTACGAGATAAGCTGGCGGATGAGCTAGCTACTGGGGCGACCTTGGCTAGAACACTAAGGCGCCTGGGCCTTGATAATGTAGCAGGTGGGCTGACGTTCTGATATACATCCATCATAGTGGAACACGCTCACGGTGATGGAAATTTTACCCATTAACCATGCAGATTTACAAGGCCGTAGGAACTGATAAGAGGGTATCATTTTGCCCCCGCATTGTGTCAAACTTTTATTTGGCCATTGTATTTTATACTTTGACTGCATGCAGGAAAACCGTTTTATTGTGGCTATTGTCATATATCAATAGAATGGATGTATTTCAGCTCTGACCATTGAACAAGTCACACACAAGGCGAAACTAGTCTGGTGTGTGTCAGCTTGAATGAAGTAGTTTTGAACGGAAACTATGCGTCTACAGCGTCATTTATGTAAGAGAAATATTTTGGATGGGTGTGAACAATTCTAGCTCATTATCATAATTCAGGTGGAAAGCTCAGAACGCCGTTCGCCGCTAATGGTGCTTACTTGAAACTCATTTCCTACTTGATTCAGATATCTATGGGATGTACACGAAATTCAAAAGTGTAAAGATCTAACTACAAAGGTCAATGCCTTGTGGAATGATTTGCTTTTAAAAGTACTGCCGCCAGAGTTTTCTCTGGTAATGCATTACGAGCATAATGAATATGTTTCCGCATGTTTCTTTCTCCAGGACTGTTATGAAAAACGCGGCACCTCAGCCTAAGCTCGGGGATGTAGCACGTTCATTGCGCCAGACAAGTGGACGGGTGTGATTTGAATTTCAAACGCCCCGAAGGAACTTTTACATCTAAAG
>NC_049993.1:8915592-8955172 GCF_000003815.2 Branchiostoma floridae | reverse complement strand
ATCAATAAAACATTATGGACCGCTAGTTTGAATCCATAAAAGTTTATACCCCTCCCTCATTACCACCCCCGCTCCCTATGGAGAGTTTCTGTCGTCGTTATCTTGTTGGTGGGCATGTAAACAAGACTTTTGACACCGTAAACGCTTTTGTGTTGAACTTGAGATGGTAACACTTTTTTTATCATTTTTATCATTTGCTCGTTTGCCAATGAATGTTAGATTTGATTATTTGTCATTACTGAGATATGTAGGAAACTTTTACAGGGGAGGGGCGGATGGGAGAGACAGACTAGAGATGATTTCTGGAGACTATAATAGGAAAGATATAGAGCTATTATTTCACTGAGGATTACCTCTGACACACAAACGATTTCCGATGTAAACGTCGCAGGCAAACAGTTTAATCTCCCCCCGAAGGTACAAATCTCCAGAACAAGGCCGATGTTTAGTGCTTTCTCTTCCCTCCGGGCAGGTCCTGATGTATAGACCGCAGTCTTGGACCTTATCTTGGTCCGCCAAGCGGCAAATTGGCTCTATAGCCATTGCTTCTTGTGTTCAACATCAAAAACCGCAGTCTTGACCCTACTGCCCTCCGTTTAGGCAGAACCCGCAAGCCGTTCGGCCTTATCTGGAAGAATATATTACGGGCTATAATGGGGAATTACATCCTATCGAGTACTTTTCTCTGAAAAGTGATGTGGACGATTTTAAAGTTACCGTTATCAGTATTTTGTCAAGAATCCTTGTGGAGAATAAACTGCATGCGCTACGTGTACACATATCGCTGTCTAGCGAGCGATGATGTTACAGGTCTGCGGTTGTAAAAGTGCCTACTCGCCCCCATATTACTGAGTGGGATTTTATTTTTGTTATCTGAAACAACCCATGGGTTCCGCCCCAGATAATGGACACTACACACAAAGAGATTAGAACATCATCAGTCAAATCATCAATGGAAAGATCTTATAACTTGCCTGAGTGAAGTTGGATAGAAAAGATATCTTTGTTTGGCCTTTGGCGACAAGTTACCTCAAACGACATAATGACACTGTGCATGGGGAGGGGGGCAACATCCACAATCCATACACCACCACTTTAGAGGATCTTTTGATTTGCACTGATGTAAGTATGGCGACAGTACTGCCCATTCTGTAGGTCAGTCCGGTTTGCACATTACGTAAGGATGGCTTTTATTCATGCAAATCTATGTAATCTAAGCATAATTCTTTCGTGAGGGGTAGATGCAACTTCCTAAGATGATGCAAACTTTTAGGTCTGACTAGTCAAGGCTAGACCAATCAGCATGGAGGCTTGACGTCGACAACCAATTGGACTTCTAACTTCTATTGATGGATATACTCTTTGCAAAGTATTGAAGTCAAATTCATTTATCTAGTTCACTTAGTATACTAATAAAATATGATCCTTGTGTTGGTTGACATTGTAAATTAAAGGTCTTCATTCATTCATTCATTAAAAGGCGTCACCTTGTATCCTCTGCGGCTCCCTGACCGTAAAATTGACGAACTTGGAATCGTCGATGACTTTTTATTCTTTATTTCAAATCTATGAAAAGGAGACTTTGACTTCGACAACCAATTGGATGCCTAACTTCTATTGATGGAGACAATCTTAGTAAAGTATCAACGGGCGTTACCTTGTATCCTCTGCGGCTCCCTGACTGTAAACTTGACGAACTTGGAATCGTCCGGCCCGACGCCATTGCCGGCCATGCAGGCGTACTCTCCACTGTCGTTCTGCTGGGGGTTCCGCAGGACAAGATTCACGCCGTTGCCACGTGCCTCAGACAGAGCCATGGCCGACGATTGGTCGTCGCCCATTCTGAACCACGTGATGTTTGGGTCGGGGTTGCCTTCCGCCATGCACCACAAAGTGGCGGTCTCACTGACGTGGACGATCTGATCTCCAGAGATGTTCACAATGGTGGCAGGATCTGAGGAGGAAGGAATGACAATTTAAGAGATATCTTGAAAATTTCTATCCTAGAAGGATTTGTCTCTTCTAAAATCTGGCTTTTCTTCGACACGACGAAAAAGATTCCAGAGGCCCATAGATAAGATTTCGTCCTTGAAAAGATATATACATGTATGTATTATGATAGAAAGAAATTCTGTTATCAAGTTCCTAAACAAAGACACCGCTCACATAGCACTTCGAGCTCCACACTGTCCGAGGCCTGTTGCACCACGTGATCTGCCCGACAAGTGTACGTCCCAGAATCCTCCTTTTTCAGCCCGTTAAAGAGCAGCAGTGCTCCGGTTATGGAGTCCTTCCGCGTGTAAGTAGCCGACGAGTTGATATCCACTCCGTCGTGCGCCCATTGGATGGCGGCTACCTCCGGCTTGGCTTTCTCGATGGAACAGTTCAGAGTTAGGTTGGAATTCCACAGGAGTTTCAGGCGACTCGGCTGACTCAGGGTCACCTTCGGAGGGACTGCCAGGGAAGAGAGGAACAGGAGGTTAAATGAATGAAGAAATGGATGAATGACCATTAACGAATGAATGGCCATGGATGAATGAATGAATGAATGAATGAATGAATGAATGAATGAATGAATGAATGAATGAATGAATGAAGAAACAAGGAATTGCAAGTTACAATTATTTGCACTTTTTATCATATACGAAAAGGCTACACCACATATGCCGATCACTCAACAGTAAGGAAAGAAACGTATCGATTTTTTTTCAAACCACAATAAGAACCTTAAAGGTACTAGGTGGAAAGAACAATGCAAAGTTATAAAGCAAGTATTAGCAGGGCTGATATTTGTACATAATATATTCGTCGGCCTGGATGTTTAGCGACCACAGTAAGATGCTACACACACAGGCTGGGTGCATCCGAAGTTTTGTACTCTACAAAGAGACATGTAGTCCGCCGCCAAGTATCTCAGAAGAAAAAGAGATCAACATCCATAGCCTTGGATGAACTTTTTTTCTGAGATATGGCCTTCTAAGTTTGATAAAGTCACACGTCTCTTCTGGTTAATGGAAAACATGTATGGTAATTCCTTACACTGTGAATTAACGATAATAGCGTGTGCGGATTTCTTTGTGGTGATGAAAACAGTCGTTTGTACTGTACAGAAACGATAATCATTTCATTATCAAACTAATTTCTATGCACGCCTGTATCATTGTGTCACATTGACGTGTTGCCCGTTTCCTGAAGTATGCGTTATGTGGACTTGACGAACATCTTATTTTCGTGCGTTGACGCATGTTGTAGCTAAGTGTTTTGGATATTGCATCAACTCTTTGGTTTGGAAAACCCTAAACTATACTATACTGCAAAGTTTTCCATCAGATATGTGTCGGTTCACGCAAGAATTCACAAATGGCGATGTCCAGCCTTCGTCTAACTCTAATCCGGATATATAGATACATGTTCCTCCTCGTTCCTTTATCTGTTCTTGTGCGTGTTGTGTTGCTGTAAGTGAAAAGTGCAGTAGCGCTGCTTCAAAGAACACACACGCCAATGACATTACACTGCGGTGTGGGATTAGATGCACGGATTTGGAGCAGGCGCCACGAAGGGGGACGCATACTCGTTTGGGTAACAACGATTCGCCAGGCGCCGAGAGAAAGTAATCTTGTTACATGCAAACGTGGAGCTTTCTGTGCAGACCGACGCTCCAGGCAATAGTTTTTATTCCAACCCAAGTCACATGCGTCAACGCGAGGCCTCCCTTAGCTGCATTAACGTCTTACCTGGGATCTTAGGAAGGCGGTGTTGTCTTTACTACGCATTACAGATAAGGGTGCCGCCTGTGAGTGTATCTTTGGGGAAGTCTTATAGGTACTACGCTCTCTAGTCTAAATCTTGAAGCAATGAGTACAAGAGGAAGATTCGAACGTAGACAAAACAAACCCAGCTGCCTGAAACTTTTGGTGATAATCTTACAGGTGGTTACGTGTACAAAATATCATATTTTATCGTTTAATTGCAGATATATGCATGAGGACTAATCGCGTGTGCACGTTGTATGTGATGATAGTAATAATGAGTACAGCACTAATTAACAATTATGTCTATACTGAGATACTAATAAAGCAAAATAGCAAGATCTAGTGTCACTTGGGTTTGCCTTCTTCCTCGGAGGCAGTGGAAGGCGAATGATATTTTTGTTCCTTAGTTTTAAAAGTACAATTCAATGGTAGATATGCTGTGAGCAAACAAGAAAAGACTTCAGAAACTCCAATATGTCAGTTGACAAAGGCGACTGTGCCAATTGTTTTTAGAATGTACTTAATATTTAATTCATGTGCTCACCGTGAATCTCCAACTCAACGTACGTTTCCTCTTGCCCCACCCCATCTAACAGTGTGGTCAGAATGTAGATGCCTTCGTCATCCAGGCTGACAGGGTTGATCTGAAGCGACCCGTTGTCCGTTAGCTGCGCTCGGCCCTTCAACCGACCCAGGGAGAGATTGGCAGACGGCGGGGCGTACATGAAGACCGGCTCGCGAGAGCGCCCGAGGTGCCCCGCCGCTTTAGTCCACGTCAGCGCGATGAGCTTGGTGACATTGCTCTTGAAGCGAGAAGGCAAGATGACTGTCTCTCCGTCTATTCCTTCCACCTTGGTGGGGGTGGGCATGTTTACTCCATTTCCCATCACTGTAAAGTTATGGACATCAGGACATTAAAAGCTGACAACATGGTCAATAACATGGCTCAGTGGTGGTCGTAACATTGACAGCTACCAAATCACAGACACGTTACTACAATCACAGTAAAATTGACAGGAAATCGTTGCCTAGATAATGGAATCATTAAAGTTAATGAATTCATTAAAAGTTTAAGGTTACATCAGGACACGAGGCGTACTTGCATCGTAAAACGACACAGATAATGTGAATATCGCCATAATCATCTGTATCTATTATATATAAGACTAAAAAGGGTCATAACTTTCTTTCAATTGTGTAGGTCGTACAGGATCGGAGGATAAAACTGAATGTAGCTCAAGTTGAATGAAAGTTATGTCTTGGATTCGGAAAGATAATGGTCATCAACAATGTCGAATCTCAATTTTCACTAAAATCCATGATCGCTGAAATATTTTATTTGTGAACAAAACAATAATCTACATCCCTATTGCGTATCATCAATCATTCACACAATCCATGTTAACCCCATGTGGGCTTTTCGGTAGAATATGATAAATGTATGCAAATGTAGTTTGCCCATAACAGAAAAGAGCAACTGTAGATATGTGTATGCTTCCAATACTAATCAAACATATGATCATTGTAATGTCCCCGGTAATTTTCCCGGGGACGAGCAGAGTCTGCATACCGAAAGATGCCTGAGATGCAAATCAAAGATAATAAAAGACCTCGAGAGCGTTTTAACAGCATTTCAATATTCACCCGAATGAGGTACTAACTCATGAAAAACAAGTCACAACGCAATTCAGCCGCCCTTCCCCAACGCATTAACCCAGCCATTTTTGCTACAGCTCATTTGGTAAAGTCCTGAACTTGAACGTATTACGTTCTTGGAAAACTAATACGCAGCCTTTCGACCTCTCGTCGTTGAGAAATCGCCTGGAAACTTTCCCTGGAAAATGATTGGATCCTTTGAATCTATCGGACAAGTAGATACCGAAGATATTGCTCAGAGCCACAGGACAACCCCCATTGATCACGACTATCGGGGCTGTCTGAATCGAGGCGGTTCTTTTGTCGTACTTTGCTGGTCCCCACCGACCCCAATGTTCATCAGGCGAGGATTACATGTTGCCTCATTAAGAGTATAAAGGACCTACATGGCCGTCGATTCTCGACCTCTCCCAGCCTTGTGAAATAAAAGAACGACCTGTCGTTTCATTGATGGAGGGCGCGCCAGCTGCGGCGATCGCTCGGGGAGAGGCCCGTCGTTAATATCGGTTACCCCGGTTTTTACGAGGCCAAATATTCATTTTCACTCTCGCGTGGAGAGTATTAGGAAGCACAACACTGCCTCAATCTCAGCCGAGATCATCCGGGTGCAGCGGGTAATAGAGGAGATGCGTGGATGAACACTACAGATGAAGGCATCCCATCGTATATCTCCTGCCAGATACCATAAACAGTAAATTATGCCCCACTTCAGGACCGCTCGTCTAAGTCTGTTGTACTTTGGCCTCCGTCGGCGTCCTTTGTCTTGGATCTCCTGGCTTTGCTCCTCGCCATAGCTTTGACTGCTATGCAGCTAAAATGGGGCGAACGAATAATCTTACCTCTCTGGCATGAGAAGAAAATTTTGTTACTATAGCTGAACTATTTGCAGCCACTATAATCTATAAGGAACCGAAGGATATTTTTGATGTCATATGTTAAGCTGACACGTAGCAAATGTTGCCTGACCATTGTGAGAAACCCCGGCCAACGGAAACCCTTTGCGCTCAGAGCCGATTGGTAGTTTAGGGGTAACCTTATGTCGCTATGAAATTTGTTGGGGTCTGTTCAAAGCGTTGTTTTCCTATCAAAGAAGACACAGAGGGCTTAAAGTTTCTAATCAACACCGTGGAAGTCAGGCCAAGTACAGTAAAGGCCAGGTCAAGATTGGCCATGGAAGTCTCGACCAAGTGTGATAGGCCATATATAGAATAAGGATTGGTACCCAAGCATGACCTCACAGAGTGTAATCAAGGGCATTGCCACGACTGAATGGGCGAAGCGGCTGACTTGAACTGGTATTAGCATGTACTTGGCGGTGACACCAACCCAACTGGTATATTGCTGTAGGAAACAAATACTTAACTTCAAGTTTTCAAATCAAGAGAAAGTATATCGGACAATGCTAAAGTAAAATGAAGAAAGCGATGATAGCATTTATGTTAATTCCATAAGACACACATACTTCAACTATCCGTATTACCAAGTCATATCATGAAAAGGCAGATGGTGTCTCTAGTCGCACGGTACATTGATACAATAACCGTTCTGTGTTATTGGTCAATTTTCCCAGTAATTAGTTGTTCGTACTTTCCGGTTTCGTTTAATGAAGAAGTCTTTAAATCTTTCATTTAGACGTCCGACGGATCAGTGAGCACAGGAGGCGTCATGACTTTGTCTGGCTGCTTTTGGGGACAATGATTAATTGGTCTCCATCTGGTCCAAAGGCACCATGAAAATGGAAAAACGCAACAACTAATCCAACCAATTACCGGAGGGAAAATCGTCATGCATTGTATTAGATTTAGATATGTAACATGACCCACTGGCTGTTCTGTAATAAGTTTAGAGAAGGTCGAAAACTTGGAAAATTGTCCTTGCAATAGATTAACGAAAGTTAATGAAACTATGGAGGCAAATACCTGAAGCATCTGAATAAAATTCTTTGATTTGTAATAGATACTGGTATATACCATTACAGAAAGTAATAAGCTTCAGTCCTCCTTTCTGTATTGGCCCGACATTAGGCAAACCATTGATTCGTTCATTTCTGTACCTTGCATTGTTGAAGAGAATTTCATATTTGCTAGACAGCAACGGACTGAACTGTGACTCCTTATTCATTCTTAGCACTGTTATTTTGATAAATCAATTTGGTTGCACTCAACTGTAAGTATCTGCGTGCTACTTTTTGTCATTTGTGACCCGGGGCTGCACTGTAAAGAAGAGGCCATATGACATTGGGCTACTGACTAGATAGAAGCACACAATTGAACTAGGCTATCCTAGGGAAGCATAACAGAATCTTACAATTGAGTTAGGCGGTCATATAGTTAAGCATGGCAGTACAGAATGAAGCCAAGTCTTACCAGCAGTTACTTATTCATGCATTAGCCATTGATATACGTAATCGGTCAAGCCAATACAATTCCAGTTTCAGTTTCATTCTGATCCCGTTTGTCCACTTAAGCAACCCACTTATATCGACCTCCTACGCGGGTAAGAAACAGGTCTAAGAAGACGAACTAAAAACAGAACCAGCCAAATAAGGCTTTCATTGTCGGAAGAATCGATGCCTTCAGCCACATGGTGGGGCCAGGCACTACTACAACTTTTGTAGCTGTTCTTCCTTAAGTACCCTCAAAACTACCACACGGCATATCTTCCCATTTTTGTCATGTACCGGTTGAGACCGGATTTTTAGACGATGTGAAATTCAATGCGCACGCTGATGACATTTATAAGATCAAAATCCTGTCGCCTGCATGCTGTATACGTTTCTTGTGATAAAAACGCTGTTGCTATGGTATCGTCCTTCACGCTATCTAAGTTATCGAAGTTTTGCAGGGGATAAGAGTATCGTATCATGTCACACACTCAAGTCATGATATGGAGACCTTTAGAGCATGAAGGGCATATTGACCCCTTTAGGTGGGATTCGATTGATTCAGCGCTTAAATTCCGGATCGGATAGATAAGGCAGAGGCAAGCGGATTATCAACACAGATCAGTTCTGGGAATACGCTACAAAGCTAGATCTAGAAAACATGTTTCCTACTCAGCAAAACTTTCATACCCAAACATTTGGTTAGCAATGGTTACTGTGACAGGTCATTGCCGCGAGTACCATGGTACAGGAAGGAGGGTTATATCAAAACATTGTCCTTATATTTAAGTTACTCTGACAACTATTGCTCTTGCATAATAAGAAAGGAAGGGCGTTCAGCATCCTAGACTCAACATACCAGAACATACTCGTCGAACAATCTACGTAAAACGTTACAATGCTATTTTTCAAATCTCTCAAGATACATATTTCTTTGCATGTTTTGTTGTTTATTTCCCCTACCTTATCTTTATGTCTGATATCGAACATGATAGTAACTTAGTAAACACATATATCTTGAAATATCAATAAGCTAAACGAATTTGATGATACTATCAGTCAAGTGGTAAACAATATCAATGCACAAACTCCCCTACGCCATACATAACTCGCCAAATTGGAATATTCCCTTATAAAGTCACCTGTGTCAGTTACAGAATCCTGTCAGCGCTATTTACATGGTATCTGTTTCCAAATGAAATTTCTTTATTTGATTCCTCTCACTGATATAAACTCTTTGATAAAAAAAATACATTTCCCACAGGAAAGAGTGAAAAGAAAAACACATTTCCGAATGCGGTTCTTTTAGATAAAGTGATAAGACATCAGACATCAAGAGTATCTGACTTTCTGATTAAGGTTGAGTTTACTTGTCATCGATAACGAATAGATATATAGCATCACGAAATTCAGAGGACTAACTCCAACGTACAGCATGTTCGTGTCGCATAACCGGTAAACCGGCGCGCGGTATGATTGATATTTGTTATCATTTATTGGGTGCGCAGGCTACTTTCTACTTTCTCTTCGCAGCCAGGGGCTGAAATGTGAGGAGCTTACAAAAGGCGGTGCAAAATCGCAAGTGTCTGGAGCGACCGTTCGGTGCTAACTCAGGTGACCTCAATACGACAGTAATTGTCCCATCTGCGGCCATAGGAATGTAGCTCTTGAACCATTTACACTGGGAAGAACCCGTACTCCGTGTGCACATAAAACTCCATCCGTTTCGAAATACCAAAACGTTTTCAACCATAATGTAAATCGTACAAAGTAAAAAGAGTATGTGTATGCTGCACGTTGCAAAAAAAAAAGCATCGGAAAACTGAAACTGATGTTATAGATGCCAAAGTAAATTATTCAGTTAATGGAAGGAAACTTTCTCGGCCAAACTCGTTTTTATTGCGTACGCTCACGTCAGTTTTGGAATTTCCAGGGGATATCATCCATATAATGAAATCAGCAGATATCATATACATTATATATTTTTTGGCTAGACACATTCGAGAATTACTTTTCCTTTTCCTAAGAACCGTGGGGACTTGGAAACTGTTAATATCTAACAGTTATTTCATCTAAACCTCAAATGTGACATTTGTAACATCTATAAACAAACTTTTAAGCTGAATCGCTACTGAGCGCAGGAAGCCCTCTAGTACAAAAGATTGGAACAGAAAGGCGCTTTGACACATGGTCGCACAGGACGCTTTTTATCGCTTTACCGCCAGGCTTAAAGATAAGCCAAGATGATAAGATATTCGACTGCCTACACGACGTCTGGCTCTTTTATTTGGAGGTCAGGATTTTCTACTGCCGTTTCTGCTCCCAATCTTACTTTATGGTTGCAGAGGTCCACCCCCTGACCGCTAACACGGTACGTTCCTGCCAGGCTCTTAGCAGGGGAATATTCCGCATCAAGTGTGTATCATTTATGAGGAGTAATCTTCATCTGTCAGTGTAGTAGCACGCGCAGCTGCCCGGACCCTTTTCCATCATCGCTGCAAATGGCGGACGCTATATTCTGTCAGCGCGTGCTTCCATTGACGGATTACTCTGGGCTATACCATTCTGATAGCTAGGGGTGACCATAAACGGTAAGAATTCTATGTAACAAGTAAAATAAGATGTGAATACATGAATAAAAGAATTCACGTAGATCGAAAGTCTTGACAACTGACTCCTATATTTTTTTAAAGTCAAATTACAACGGATGACTCGGAAGTTTGTCAACTCCCTGCAGACTTCATTTTTATGCTACTCGTATACAGTCTCTGGAAATAATGGGTGATAGATATGCCTGTATTCAGCTGCTCCCCGAAACCATGTTGCACATAGCAGCGAGCCAATTAAAAGTTCCCGTTTCAAGCAGAGAACATGCTACTGAATCAAATGTCGCAATCTGTAAAATGTGAATGCACAAGTTTTCTACCAACACAACTACACGGGCAGTTAGGAAGTGTCAAATATCTTAAGAACGACTCAAGATGAAACTTTGATATTTCCTTTGTTGTCGTGAAACAACCAAACTATACTTTTTGCTGATGTTGCATTAATTAGCTTTAATTGCATTTGTTGTATCAGCCTGCATGGAATACTGAAATTCAGTCACTTCCAACATAACGAATAAAATTTAGTCAGCAATATATTTCAGTGAATGTTGTACCTACGAAATCTACAGTAAACCGGTAATATCAATGCATCAAACAAGCTAACATTTACACTGACACCACTGGGACTTATCCATGAATCATTCTAACATAACAAAGCGCCTGTCAGCGTGTATAAACACGTAACGAGGCCACTCTGGAGTCTCTTCGATTTGAACAATCAACGTTCCAGCTTGCCGTTGTTTTCTCCCAAGGGTAACCTTAACCAAACCCGGTACCCGCAGTTACACATACACAAATTTGAAGGACGCTAGCTAGTCGTGTGAGACTTAGGTCACAATTCAAAACCGGGGCCGGGCCGTTATGTTTTACGAAACGAACATTTAAAATGCATACCTAGAAATATACACAAATCATGCCCATTAATCTTATTGTGACATTTTGTGTATTTTGGTGTCTATTATATTATTCTCTTCACTCCCGAAAGCTTCCCAGCCCTGGTTCGGAAATGTGACCCAAGCCTAACCGTGCCCATAGTGCTGTTCTGTTTTCCCTTATATTTTCCATGAGTTGACAAACACTGCAGTGTGAGGGCACAACACGAACGGTTGCTGTACACCGTGACGGGCGATCGGTCGCACAGAAGGTGACCCCGGACCGTGAGTACAGTCAGACAGAGGACGGCTCCTGATGATAGCCAACCAAATTAACGTTATCTCCCGCTCAATATCACCACAAGAAAATTACAGATTCCGTAGCCGACCCCCATCAATATTCCGTTAAATGAGCCCTATTTTCCAAGACTGAAACCGCTGAATCACGACATGTATGTGTGTGTTGTCAGATCTCCTTCGCTTGCGCTATTATTCTAACACTGACCCTTCGATCAAATCGCCCGTAAACCTACACGTATTAGCAAAACAATATCAATCACTCTATGTAAGCCCTCAGCACTACGCTTGTATAATGCACTTTGCTCGCTCAAATGGAACATAATCTCAATTAATCACATGTAGATGAAATGTGTATTGTTTCCTAAAAAAGCCCGCGTTCCCCCGGGACCCCACATGTCAAACAACACTTGGCACACACGATTTTGCCGGGACGAACACGAGACAATTATCCCGCCAATTCTCCCGGCACCTGTATTCTATCTGATTTCATTTCTCGCCAACGTTGCGGCAAAGGAGATGCACATGTATGTATGGCGCCCAGAATTCCAAGGGACGAACCACACATAACCACTTCAGGGACATTTGGAGGTCTTCAGCGATCATACAAAAATGCAGTTGTCCACTATAGTTTTTACATTATCTGCATAACACTTGCACATACATGTATAACCCTCTATTTACCTTTACAATTTGTATATACAGATCTTTATACTCATACGCATACAAAAGACTATAGCTTAACAAGATGTGTTGTCTGTCTCTTTGTGGGTATAACACGCGAATTGGTAATGAAACTATTCATAAGGTGTGTTCTGGCATTTTCAACGTACCACTGCTACAGTACAGGCAATATAAATGGTATTGAATGCAAATACATTAAAATGTTACCGTTATGATATTTATACCAACACGAAACAAGAAAGCAATTGATACTAAATTCTAAAATAGACTAAAAATACTAAGGATGTAAAATTTTTACCTTCTTGGAAAGACGCATTCGACATTTCTGAACAGGGTCAATATGAATTTAATTTCTGCATTGCCACCTATTGTCAGCTATGTCGGTAAAAGCACCTTAAGTCCGGACTTTTGTGCACAAATCTCTGGGGTAAAATAAATATAATCTATTCAAACATTGCCCATACTATCAGTGATACAGCAGCACGCATGAACATAACACGATTACCAAAAGCTTTGTCTGGCTTTTCTGACCTGAATACAACAATAGCTAGATTGGGTAAAAAAATTAGGTAGACTTATCGATGTTGCTAAATACAACAACATTTTCCATTTGGTAACGTTTGGAACACCACCTTTTGCGTATATCATAAAAGAACACATACACGAATGTATATACATGTTTGCGTAACGGTTTCATGAATAACATAAGCAAGATGAATTTCATCACTACCGTACTTTCCAGGAAGTGCTTAGGTTCTATCTCATTTTTGGCGTCTTTTCGGCGATTTTGAAAGGCTTACCACTCATCAGGTTTTCCTTTTGGCTTACGAAAGGAAAGGAACTTGGCACAAGTAGAAAGCCTGGCAAAAACGCACAAAGAGACGTAAAAAAGCCGAAGCCTAACCTCTAGTTAGATGGTATCACTACCCATCGCCCTTGCACTACCGAAGCTTCACCCGTTAACACAATCACACCATGAATATTTGCACTCACCGTACGACAGGATGTGGACTAAGGCCAGCCCGACAGTGGTGATGTTGAGCCGAGGATCCATCTCCGGGCCCACCGGCCACCTCACCTGCAGGGGAAACACACGTACAAGGTCACCGCGTCGCTCTGACTTTCACCACGGTCACACGCAATTTGTGTTCCCCACCATTGATCTGCAGGTCCCGCCACTAATTCAATTCACTCTCGGTGGGTAAAAAATGTGCCCGCCCAGCACTCATTCCCGCTAGCAAATGACACGAAATCTCGGTTTGAAGAGCGGAAAGTCAAACTCCTACGCCGATGCAGTCGAAAATGAAATGCCATCAAGTCACCGAGCAGTAATAGAATTACTAACTGGAGTGTTCTCATCGCGGGCAATTCATGCGCACGCCATTTTGATTCCAATGATCGCTTGCCGAGCTGTTTATCGCTTTGAGAGAGGTATAAATCATTCAGGATGTCGCACCGGCCGCTGTCAAACTGTCTCTTGTGCGCGAAATTACCCTTGATTGGACCGGCATTCCTGGATATACAGCGAATCAAACCCAATCCAAGATTAAAGTGAAACATCTTTTGGCACCAGCAGGCATGTCCTTCCCGTGACCAATCAGAGTCGAGGGTGGGTTCAAAATGTAAACCGTTACGCGGCGCAGAATCACGGGAAGTATTGGGCAAAGTGGAATATACTATCTCAGATGTCTGTGGGGGTGAAATTTTACGTAGAATGATCGAAAAACTTGTACCTTATTCCATTAATAACCACAACATTAATTATACATATAGTAAAATTGCAACGTATTAAGATGTATGGCATTCTTTGGAAATGAATTTGGAGGCAGGGTATTAATTTTGAAAAAAGAAAAGAGTGATATTTCAACGACATAGAGATCTGGACTTCTGAATTCTTTTATCAATATGGCAGAAGTGAGGTTAGATTAAGTATTACTTAAGTGACATATACATATGTATGTGTTAACATTACCATCTTTAAAATTTACCCTAATGGTTTTGCACCGTATGTACATATGACGTCCCATATTCAGTAACATCTGGTAAAAGCATAACTGTAATTGGAAAATAAAGTTAACAGATTTTATCAAACTTATTTCGTCTCATCAACCCTTAAGGCAAAAGAATCTCTGTTGAACTAATTCATAATTTTAATTATGTTCACATAAAAATGATTTATTGCGGAAATTGGGCGAACCACATTATACATATACCTACCTATACTATACATTATTGAAAAGCGCAAGCAGTTGTTGGACTCCCAGGGTGAGCACAGAAAAGGCTAATTTAATATCAACGCGGGGAAGAAACGGCGGTGTTCCGAGATATGGCTTACAAAGCGGATGAAAACATGGCCCAAATCCTCTCTGTCCTAGTTTTCTGCGCGCCTCATACAGAACTCTCAGATTGGATAATTCTTCACAGGTTTATACACACCCGAGGCTACAACCGTCCTTTCCTTCTCTTGCGCCTGGATTACATTTCTATAGAATACTGCGACGTTAATGGTAGGAACAGCCTTGATAAGACACGGCGTGGGTCAGGCAGACACCTCGGCTGAGACAAGATGTCCAGGTCTGAGTGATGTAACTGCTGTGAGGAATGGAGGCCATTAAAATCAAACTACGCCCAGCATCACCTCAGGGCGTGTCTGTGTGCTGCAGCCGGCAGCCTCCACATAACTCAGGCACCAGACGTGAGGGAAATGCCGCTGTCCGGCTGTGCATAGCCTGGTACCTAAACCGATTATTCTCTTCGTCCTCTTATGCAAATAAAGCTACCTGGCATCGAAGGGCCGCTGACAGGGCCTGGTACCCAACCCTATTCTTCTCCACGTCCTCTTGTATGCAAATAAAGCTACCTGGTATCAAAGGGACCGCTGACATAGCCTGGTACCCAAAACTTTCATTCTCCTAATCCTTTTATATGCGAATAAAGCTACCTGGTATCAAAGGGCCCGCTGACATAGCCTGGTACCAAACATATATCATTCTCCATAACTTCTTATGCAAATAAAGCTACCTGGTATCGAAGGGACCGCTGACATCGGTCTTGCCACCTAGCTTTACAATAGCTTACAGATTATATGAAGGGCATTATTTTCTGTACATTCAATCAGTAAAAATGTGTCTTCTTGAATTGCAGGGACAGATTTGCAGATTTTGTGTTTAATCTTAGAAAAGGGAATAATTAAATAGAAGTCCCCGAACAATTATAACTGCGTTATCTAAATGATAGGAAGGGTACATACCAATTATTTTGAGCTGTAAGGGCATTTACCTAGTAGCTTAGTTTGATGCGCTTCTTTCACTTACTCAAGATACTGAAAATGCGTTCTTTCTTAATCAGCAAAATCATTCCTGGTACGGTATTTATCTGTCAATCAGCAACTGATATCTGATGAATTAGGTTAAGATCGACAGTGATATAAGAACAAAGCAGGTTACAACAGAGGGAATTAGCATACAGCATTCCATTACTATTGGTTGAAGCTCTAATGAAACTATAATTAATAGCTGATGACATCTTGCAAGCGACACCAACACTTAAAGTCAGAATACCATTGGTCCAGGGGATCCGGGCATTTTTTCTACAGATAAAGGATATTGTGCCGGTAACAATACTTAAATTACCACTTTGATTTTCCAAATGTAACCAAATTTAAGCGAGAATTTAAACTAAAAATAGTGATAACGAATGGAATACATGGCTACATGCCATGTCCAACGCGAAAAAAACACAACGATTAAAACTCATGAACAGTGCTTAATACTTACCCAAGCAGTTTTTACAAGATCTTCACCACAGAAATCACAGAATTATCGATCTAAGTTTTAATGCTTGACTGTTACGCAAAAAAAAGTTGCTGACGTTCGAGTTCCCTGTTTCGAATTCCATTCAGTGACATCCACTTGGTGACATGTTCTTATGGAGATCTTAGGTGGTAGGCGAAACACTTAAGGTGTAGACGGGTGGTCTTGACAGGGAAAGCCCCACTTTTCCGTCCCTGATAGAAGACGGGATACGCACTGCTGCTGGTAACAGCACTTAAGAGTGGCTGAGGAAAACCTATTTGATTTCATCACCGATTAGAGACGACGCCCGCCGCTGGTGGGCCTTTGATAAGAAAAGATGGAAGCCAGCTTAGCTACCTCCAAATCAGATTGCAGCGTTTCGCCTCAAGTTCCCCATTTGCACTTGAGTCCTCCGTACATCCGTTGTTAAAGTAGATTGCCTGGTACGTCAGCCGGAAATTCAATCACTGGGTCGTTATTGTAAATCAACGCTAGCCGTTTCCACCAAGTTTGAAGTGTACGCAAAGTTACAGTCGTCAAAGTGACAGGGATGTTGCCAAATCCAACTTTGGAAACCTACTGGCCTGCATGTAAAACCACGTGGCTTCAAAGAAGCAAAGGTGCACATTCCGTCACACAGATATGCCGAGGCAAATGTGGGAGGGTCCAACATCGACTTGCAGCCTTTGACCCTTTGCTGACGTCACATGTTCGAAAGGTCTCAAGTTTTGGGTCAGAGAGCTGAAGGAGACTGAGTGATTCCGGAGGTTGACTCTGTTAATGCAGAATACCATCACACAGAATACATATGCACACACAAACAAGCTCTCACTCATAGATAACCAAATGAAGTACGGTCCACTATGCTTTCCGGAAAGCTTAATATTAAAAACACCTCATCTATTCTGATATTGTTTAAAACAACAGCGTTACTATCATGCACTGTTGATGGGTGAAAACTCAGAGCTTGCTTAAACCAACCCATCACTTCATCTTAGAGGTGCTTTCAAAGACGTCTGTGTAAGCTTTGAACCCTCAGGATGCGGAAATGTTGTAGGATGTCGGTGGCAAATGAGAACCAAGCCATGCGTTCGGAATGCACGGCAGCTAGTGATCAGACGTAGGTCTCCAATTGCCGTGAAACCGAAAATAGCAGCAAGACTGTTGTCCACCGCTGAAAACCGCCATAGGGGATGGATTCGCCAGGACAATAATGGATGAGATGATTGTCATCTCTCTGTACTGCACAGTTGCCTTGCATCATTGCGGGCTCTCTGAGCCTTCCGCCAATAGAACCAGTGGCCTCTAGGGCTTTCGTTTTGAAGTCCCGGATCTCGTTTTTCCCTCCGCCGACTCAATGTTCATTGATGTAGCTTTGACTAGTACGTAATCATATACTTTTGTATCTGATTACGTTCTCGTTGCATTTCATTTATTTTGGGGCAATATACGGTTCGCAAAATGGGCTGACGCAATTCACAAAGGTAATACACAAGGCGGCCTGCATTCCGGACAGTTCGTCAAACGTTGTGATTTTACCCAGCATGACTTCTTGACCTAGAAAAAGCTTTTGATATCCGCCCGTCTAAATTCTGCCCTTGGGGAAGATAGGAGAAGAGGTTTGGAGTGTAAGGAAGAATTAGCACTCCTTGATACGTTCACTGTTGAAAGGGGAAATTGCATCCCAGTTTCGGGGTCACCTATCATGGTGTTAACTTAAGACTCGCCGATGCTGATGTATACCTGGCAAAAGACGACGGAGCTTGCGCTCTTAAGGAGACTTTGATTTGTTAGCGGAAAACTATCTTGAAAATTAGCCGTTGGGCGGCAATCAGTCTTGGACTGAAGAAGAGGCATTTAACCTTGAAATACGAATTTCTCGTCTCCACATGATTATAGCTTTTCAATTTCTACGTCGGATGAGCGCGAGTGAGGTCTACAAAGAGGGTTCAGAACAACCAAGAATGGTTTGTTACGTCTTGGTTTTTTTTTTGGGGGGGGGGGGGGGCTAATGAAACTTTAAATGCAAAACTTTATATAATAACAATAAGAGAAATAGAAAGAAACAGAAAAATATGCGAGTCGATATTTTGCTTTTGATAAAAAGAAACGGCATTTCGAAAACCTTTTCCCTGAAAGGGGCCGTTTAGATTATGTGGGAGCAAACATGTAGCAATACTTGTCAAACAAGTACACTCTCCAATGTTAAAGATTGCACTCTAACTCTAACTCAAGTCTCTGATGGTAACGCTAAAAGCTGCTCCCTCCTGCCGATAATGTCGCCTGTGTTTTCCTCCCAACAATCAAAACACAATTCAAATCACAGCAGGAATAGAGGAGTAACTTTTCTGTCATTGCAGCATTGTAAAGAAAAGAAGGGCACATTATAAGTTAGAAGATGTACGTGTAAGTACTTGAATGTTATCCCCCCGAACCTTGGTAATAAAATACGAGTCTTTTCTCACTCAGCATAAACTGTTTCTTTCAGAGATAGGTTTTACACTACCCACTGTGACAAGCACAGGGAAAATGTGTATAAAATGATATGAAACGTAGGCAACTGATTTTGTGTATACTATATGCAAAGACTGGTGAATGTAGTGTGTTGTTGGTTGGGTAAAGGGCTGCTTGAAGTTAATGCTGATCACGAAGCCGATGAATACACAGTGCAGAATTGCCTTCATGTTATCTCTGAACTTCAAATTAAAGCTCAAAGACAGACCAGCAAGTAGACTATACAAATTAAAAGCAAAATCTACCTCAGCTGAAGTCATGAATGACGCTACAACTGCCCCCTCGGCACTCTGTGTACTTTACAGTGTCTTAGCCCAGCATGACGCCATCTTGACTTCAGTTTGTAGAGTCCAACAGATCCACCTCCGCGGAGAGGCACATGTCAAACTCAGCGGATGTATTGATTCCTCGCGTGCAATACCTATCTCACCCTTGCGTGTGATAGTTCGGGTGTCTATTAACACTGGCGACCAATATTGGGGAGATGTAAAGACATGTTCATTGACGAGGGGATGGTTTGTTTTTACGACGTATCAACCGATATCACACGTAATCGGGAGGCTTTCTCCTACACGCCGTAGACAAGTCTCTAATTTTCCAGGAGTTTGTCTGTGATCTCAGTAATAGTCTGTAAAATCCATGGAGAACACGGTATAGACTATAGAAATTCCGGAAAAGCTATGGGTAGAGTATTCTCATCTCCCGGAAACCGCCGGGGATGAAAAAGAAATTTGCGAAGGTTATGAACAGCGGTGAGACGATGCGGAGAGGCGACAAGCAATCTTCTCCTTTAATATCGGTACATGCCTTCAAAATGGAGACGGGCTTGTCAGACGTAACCTTGGCAAAGCCCCGGGGAAATCACAGACAGCAGAGAGTTTTACAGTCCGCAAAATCTGTCTTGTACAGGCCGTCCCTCGTGTGGGTTCATTTACGTGCGCGCCCAGTTTGTAACACGCAATAAACCGCCAGGGAGAGCCAGGCGCATCCCGCTAATGGTGGGGTCGCCGCTTCTGCAGCCGCTATCAGGTCGCATCAGGGAGGCTTGAGCAGGAAAGTTCTTCGTGACGACTCGTGTAAATGATTTTGGGATCACTCCGTCGTCTGGAGAACAGACCTTTGCAGGAAGCGCCGGTTTTACAGCGGAGTTCCCTCGGCTTTCCTGTCAGGTATTGGAGGAGCAATCTGCAGTTGAGTGATCATCCTCGGCGGAAGGCAAATGGATCCATCCAGCTCTCAAACGCAAAAAATCCATGAGGAAATCACAGCCTGGTCACGCAGTGGAAAATCAGTGGGCCAGATTTAACTCACGCTCATCAGAGCAGTGCCAATGATTCTCGGCGCCTGACCGTCAGACGTGCCGACTGATGCTCTGACAGACTTCACTTCTGTCCGTCCTGTACGTTTACGTGAACCGCAGTAGCTCTAACGCGCCGTTGCGTCCTGATTGTTCAGTAAAAAGGCGCGGTACGTCACACTTTAATTTCATGCATTCTGCCAAGGCAATTACTGCCGAACTTGACCTGCCTACAAAGGCGCTCCTGAGCCGGCCCGGACCGGCACTCGTATTGGTCCCTACCGAACCGGAACTAAAGCCGGTGACAGCAGCTAGATTGTACCAACACGGACGACTTGGCAAAGTCTTCGAAATAGCTTTCTGAATATGTCAAATGCCACGAAGGGCTAAAATCAGCCATCAGCAAATTATTAAGGCGGCACAGACGTCGGCTCTTCACGTCGTAATGTATAAAACATTGCCTGGTACTGGTAAGTTTTCGAACAGTATCAGGATCATGATTTCCTATCAAAGGAAACAAACGGTCAGCACAAAAATATGATTTAAATCTCACATCGACTTCAGAAGCATAACTAAAATCTTCTTTTTGCATTCATGATTTGCTTATCATTATACTTTGTTTTTGAATAAGTTGTCGAGTAAAAGGTCCCAAGTCAAACACACTTTGAAGAACTACTTACATCTGCCGTTACAGAACAAGTTGTAGACCAAGGCTTTTTTATGAACTAAAACAAACCAGAAGCCATAAAGATGTTTTATAATGGTGGCGTAATAACTTGAATCGACAATACATTTAGTTTTTGTTCTTCTTTTTAATGGTTTGAATGCAGCCATGGGATATATGCACTGAGTGTTTTAAACATCTTATCCATTTATCAAAGGACTCTAGAGTAGTATGTAACCTTGGGTTGGGATTTTACACAATAAAACTAAGTATCCACCAATTCAAACAGAACGATTCCCTCAGGCCCACTTCCCCTATTCTCTCCTTACAACCACTAGATCTCCTCATTTAGAAGTCTTCAATAAAGTATATAAACAACCAGGTTTGCCAAACGTGGAGCAACGGTTCGCCAGAGGCTATAAAGTGACCCCAACCCCTGCAATCGGTTCGACACTAAGTTATTTATATTGCCATCGCGGGGTATATTCCGGCTGCGTTTGCCCATAGGTGGAAGCTAACCTCTTGAAGGAGGGTTTGGCTCGGGTTATCAGCAGGTCTTGCCATGGTGAACTTACCATTTAATTGGGGGCTTTAAGGCCGGTAGAACTCTCTCCCGTGACTTTAGCCATGACTGATCTGTATCAATAAAAGATTTCATACAGCACTCCCCATCTCCTACTAAAACTACGGGTCGAGATGGGGCCAAGGAACTAAGGTTTCGGAAGAAAATGTAGATGCGAGCGGCAGTCTACTACCATATAGATGGTCTTAACGTTATGGGAAACAGGAATTTCAAATTTTACAAATGCTATTTCAATTTCTTATTTATTTTATTAATTTACTGATCTCGTGTACACATGGGTAGTTTCTTTAGTATTGTAGGGCTAATTTTCAACGGATCCCATGACAAAACAAAGTAAAAAAAATACAAAATGAAATAAAAACTCAATTTTGAATCAAAGTAATTGAATAAAGATAATAGTAAGATATTAAATGTGCTAACAATAGATAGGAAGACAATCATAGGCAAAACTTTCAAGCCAATCCATCTAACAAATACTAAACCATGAATCACGCTGGTCATAGAGGTTATAGATTATAAAGCTTAGCTTGAAAGTTCGTCTAAGCCATTTGAGATCAACAGTAATTAATAATAATTTGGTTGAACAGTAATTTCCAGCAAGAAACGGACAGTCAAAAATTTGAGTCCATGTGTTTGCATTGAAAATCACAATTTTCAACTTTCATCCAGGTTATTCAAGCTAGCTATAGTTTTCGAATATCCAGCACGGTTTAGTACACGGAAGTATCTGCGAAGATACCACCTCTTACCTACTCTAGCTCTCGACGACATTGAAAGAAACTGAGTCAAGATCCATCTTCCACCAACCTGATTTATGTTTTCGGCATGCAGAAGAGAAAACTATGCCAACAATCCTACAGTAAAGAGTTTCCAAAGATACACACGTATAATGCCGATGATCAATCTTTCCAGTGAGATCAGGTAAAAAAACAACAACTTAGCTACGAGGATTGAAGAAGGCAAGTCGACATTCCAAGCGCTCTTTCTCATTTCAGAATTAAGTGAAGGAGTGATGAGGCTTTTAAAGCTATTGCATCTTTACTCACGCGTTGTCTTGTAACATTTCATCAGGAAACTTGCACTGAACATTCTTATGAACACTTATGAATGTTTAGAACCCATGAGAATGTTTTCCATTTATAAGGTTTCGTAAATGTATTTTCTCCATTCTGCTTAGAAAACTATTACCAATGAAAAACTTAGTAAGATTTAGAAATTGACTGCTTTTTTACAACGAAACAGAAGGGCCTTATAAATACGATTGCTATTCAACAACCGTTCATTGCAAAAAGAGATAGAATACATGAATAAAGATTGCCACTTCGCAATTACATCCTCTTCAAGAAGACATCTTTCTTCACTATTTCTTATTAGATTCAGTCTACGGTGAACCATTTCCGTCGTTCCTTAAGTAATTGACTACCGCACTGCTGTATACTTACTTAGTCACTAACTTCTTTGCCGTGTGGGAAAAGATATAGCAGCAATAGTTAGATTACCAATTTATGCATTTTTACGCGTTAGCAACATTAATGCACATGTAAACCGATCCAGGCACCTTCATTTAAAGTATTTCTAATGAACGATTGTATCAATAAATGCAGGAAGTTGCCAGGGACATATACATGTTTATTACCTGTGTGTCTGGGAGAGAGTATTGGGTATTTTATACGCAAAGGTAAAAAAAAAGCAATATCAATTTCAGGTTGCTTCTTATAACTCTCTCGTAATATTGCAACCAAAAGCATCCAGGTAGACAGCAATTTGATCCAACTGGCCATTCTGCCTGTCACAAATATGCTTAAGCTAAGCAAAATATTATGAAAGTGGACAGTTTGATTTCACCACGAGATATTAAGTAGAGTACCGATTCAAAAGTTGTTGAAGTACGTTTACTATCTACAGTTTTTTGCTCCTGAATATCTTCTTGTTGTAAGTCAAAAGACCCTGGTATGTCGACAAGTGAGGGATGAAAAGTGTCTCTATTTGTAGTTTTGTTTGTGTGTTGCTTGTAAACCACGTCATGGAGCAACACATGGGGAACCCAAAATCGCATCGGGAAGAAACCTTTACATGTCGATAAGTGTGGTGGGTTCCTTAACGAGATTGGGGCGTGGCTTTCCGCAAACGTGTGACCTCCATTCAACATCCTATCCGAGGAACCGCCTGACTGCTAAATCTACACCTGAGTCGAGTGAGCAACTTGGTGTTCAGGGCCATTCTCAAGGTCTGACTGTCTAAGCAGCCGCCCAAGGACACAACATTGGGACCTGTCACTGGGGATTCAAACTACGTGCCTCCAGGTTCCTAGTCAACAACACTAATCACCAGGCCACCGTGCCTGGTGACAATCATGACTTATGTTTAGACTTCTACAACATTTCTTACTTAAGACCGTGATGGAAGTTTTCGCTTGAGGGTGCGGCGATGGCTGCGGTAAATTTGCATTGTCGTCATGCACCATCCATCGTTGTTTCACGGATCATCATTATAGATGCTTGGGATTACCCGTGCATGTGCACGTGCTGAGCAAGCTTTATAATTATAAATATTTGACGAGGATGCTACACATTAATATCTTCACGCTGTTTCGCAATGAATTAGCTCTTAGATAAAGTAATGAATCAATTTTCCCCGGTACATTTCTACCTTATCTAACGCTTGTAGTGCACATGGTACCAACAATACATTTTGTAGATAATAGAGTTGTAAACATGTCTTTATAACTACATAATATGTAAATGTACGACGACCACATGTTGAGCTTTAAGCGTCATAACAGTTAAATTTTTGTACATTAATAATCATTTTCAAACAAAAAGTATGAGCTTTTATGGCCCAACATCTGCCTTGGTTCTATGACACAATGTCTGTCAGATTCTTGTACCTTAATGCAACAGCTTATGACTTTCTGTAATTATGCCAATTTCTATCGCACATATTTTCCCAATTTCGTTATTTACTTCTTGTCATGTTTACCATTTTTAGAAGACTACAAAAATCTCTTTTTCTCTTTTTTCGACATCAAGCAAAAAACAATGTTCGTCCTGATGTCATCCATAAACTTTACTTGCCGTGGCCTTATGAATGTTAATGATAGATTCGTGTTGGAATATAGCTTGGAGTAAAACACGGCCCGTTAGTGCTGAGTCTGATAAGGGTAAAAATAGACAATTTCAGAAAGCGGGACTCTTGTCGATAATGGTAAGACACTTCGGTCTTTTCAGCTTTCCCCAGTTAACCACCCACTGATGGATTCCCAAGGTGAAGGGCGCGGAATGTAATGGCTGATAATGACCACTATCAAACCAAGGAAAACTTGACTTACATTACTATACGTCTTCTCAAGATCAGCTTCGTGATCCTATCAGTCATATCTCCTCGGTTTGTGGCTCTTACGTATTCTCTTACTTCTAAGTGGTTGAGAAGAATATCTATATGACTTGATGATGATAGAATCGTGCAGTAATGCCATACCAACATGAAGACGTATTTGCATTTTATAGCAGTTTACTAAATTGAGAGGTAAGAATCATAAAAAAAAATGATGCACACTATAGAGCTTTTGAAGTTTTAAAAACAAATTTCAAGCGTCTATTCTTTGGTTGATAAAAACATAATTTATGGCACCAACTAAAACTGTGAGAGAAACAAGAGATTTCTTGTTAAAAGTGTTTGATATGATCGATGTTCAGGTTATGTAAGCTTCACTGGCTTCCTCATCTTGACAAAACATGTACAGAATAAAGTCCATCCTCACTTCTTATGTCATCTTGATAAGATTTCCATAGAAGCATGTTGTGATATGTATGTACATCATCTTTGAATAGCATCCCCAAGGACACAATAGATACAGGAAGTCTACACCAAGATCCTTTGTTATCCCTGTTTCCTACCACCACACGACCTTCTCAAGATTTATACGCTTAGCCGATAGAAGTAAAACGAATGGAAGTGAGCGAGACATTCCATTAGTGCATTATCTCGATTGTCTGTGTCGATAAGTTGCCGTGAAACCAGCAGCAGGCAGGCGTGAAGGAACGTTAATTCATCACCGACTGATTGAGTCTGAAGAGCACGAAGGAGATTAAAGAAGGGGAGACACAAGCCTTGGAGGAAACGGACGGAGATTCTATCCGTTTGGATGTGATTCTGTCTTAATGTTTACGTTACTATTACTCAGTCCTCGAATGACCTTAAGTCGAATAGCCGAGTATTTTAGCTGGTGGAAACGAGATCGACAGGTCACGTGCCGATTTCTGACGCTCCTAGCCTGACGTTGTGTCCTTAAGAAAGTTACTTTGTACTTAAATCCTCACTTCACCAGGCCGTGTGGGGTATAACTGCTGGGTGTATGGCTCAGAATCCAGAGGTCGTGGGTTCGAATCCCGCCATACTACCGATCGTGCGCCCAATAGAGAGACACTTTTTTTTTCTAGAAAGACACTTAACATCACTTTCCCCACTCCACTCAGGTGTTTACATAATTGACTTCAGTTGGGGAGGTAAATGGGAAGGGGGCGGCTTCGCCTCTCAATTTGTGCCCTAGACACAGTGGATAACAACCCAATGCCCCTACGACCTCATAAAACATATGGGGCTACCTTCACAATACCTTTTAATACCTCAATGAGAGGCATGGCCATTAAAATGACTAACGACGAACTTGCCGACGTGCAAAGGGCAAAATTAGCACGTATGCAGAATCGCTATCCTAGACTTTCTATTTCCAAATGAAATATAATTAAGAGGTGTGTGCTACAGACAATGAAGGATTTAAGTGTCTGGAAGCTCAAACAAGATGAGTTGAATCGAAGTACGTCAAACTTAGCTCCAGTCAGCAGAGTTGCATATTCATAAATTAGTCAGGAGAGTTTGCCACAAGACTAGTCAAGCAAATTCCCGGGATTAAGCGTTCTGCTTAAAGGAGGGTGCAGAGTGCTGACGAGGCTTACTGTCGTTTACGCACTGACAGCTGATTACTGCGCGCTCTTAAGGTGGTGTCTCGCTGCACTTGGGGCACCGGTGCGGCACTGTGGGGTTCGAAAGATTACTCAAAGGATTTTCATGTTTTGTTTTATTTTATTTCTGTCATATTTATCCAGGGTAACGGATTTTCAGAGATAAACAACGAATTTTCATGGGTTTTGTGTATTTTGTTGTCTAAGTCATACTTTTACGCACTACGCAATATCTGAGTTTTAAGAAATCGGTGAAAATACACACACAGCCACAGCAGTGCCGCAGTGAACGAACCCCGCAGTGCCGCACCGGTGCCCCAGGTGTAGTTAGATACCACCTTTACGCTTTGTGTATCATCTGCAGAAGGCGGAAACTTCTTCAAGAGAGCAAACTGCCCGTCAATGGCAAGACCTAGGTTACGAGTAGGAATAAATTATACGTACAGCACTGGTATTTGAAGTTTAAGTTAAGAAATGTTCTTCAACCTAGAATATTCCAGATTATAGATTGAAACATTCTACATGTAGGTACAGTTCTTTGATTGATTTTCCGATCATTGTCCTGAAAAAATTAGATTAAGTGGAAGTGATACAACAAACACAGTTATACAAGGTAAACCTGAATTGCATTAGGACACTGGTAGTTTCAAGATGACGATTTGATTATTGTATAGTAATACAACATTTTGTGGGACGTTAGTATAAAGAGGACCTAGCTAGGTTTTATGACACTACGTCATTGAAGGGGGAAACAAAATCTGTATCTTTTGCATGTTGTCCCAGACAGTTAACATTCCCTGCCCTCACACTCTGAGATAAAAGGAAGTTTACTTATTAACGTCTAGTCTGCGTCTTTTGAAGGGCAAATAGTGATTCAGGCCACTTCAGCTTCATGAATGATTTGGTCCTCAGCTTGAGCATCATACTCCTCCCAATACAGTAGCAGACAATTACCTTATACAGTGCGCTGCAAATTGTGGGTAATATCCTTCTACTCGTATCTCTTTCTTGATTCCAGCTCACACCAGTACAGCTGTACATATTAGTACTAAACACTAAGCCTATGTAATGGGAAGAAGTGGCCCTGGTCCTCAACTGTGCATGGGCCGGTGGACAAGCGTATATGTCAGGTCTACAAGCCGTTTTTACACACAAGAGGCAGTCTATAAGCCAGTCAGACGGTCGATAAAAGGTCTATCAACCGGCTTGTTTAGAACTTGCTCAAGTTCATCGACCGGTCTACAGACCCTCAGCCTCAGGTACCTTAAGGGTATGACATAGTCACACCTGGATCCAACTCTGACATCCAAGACATTGCTATCATCTTCAGCTTTATCCCTTTCCTAATTCTTAAGAAGTGGTGAACGGAGTTTTCATCCCTTAATGATGCCACAATGGGCAGACCCAGGCCGAGCCTTAATGCTGTGGTGATGGCAGAAGATCCTCTCTTTCCCGCTCGATATTGCAGGTGAAATACGAGGAGTGGCAGAGAGGCATAGCCGAGATTACGGGGCTCGTATTGCGTCTCTGGTTCTGCATTATGCAGCCCGACGTTTGAAAAGCCCTTCATTACCGCCAGCAGCTGACCCTGAGTTTGGGCTAACAAGTTTGTGCTGCGGGCAGGTCGACACGACAGAGGGGTGGTTACGTCACAGTGGCGATGATGGCATAGCTGAGGAGCGGGGCTTATTTTGTAGCCAGATGTGAGAACATTTTCATGACGCAGTGGCATCTAGTGAGGCAATTTTAGGCGGTGTCACTGGCAAAATTGAGGCAAACACCCCTGACCATTGTTGTGTCAGACATGCGCAAAGTGCTCATGGACTACCAGCTGAATAGTTATGTAATACAATAAATTTAATTGTTATTGTTGTCAAATCTGTGGCCATATTCACCATTTAGATGTACCCTTTTTACCATATTCACCATTTAGATGCTACTGTGTAACATCGACGCGTCCAGAACCCAAATACGTATTTTGCCAGAAATAAAATATAACCACCATTTTTTTTAATACGTATGTCCCCTGTCCCCTAATATTCATCAAATGATGTAATTTCATATAAATAACAAATTTAATTACGTCGCCACACAGCTATCCAGGCCGAATTCACCAATATCCATACTGAATGGGGAGGGGGGGCAAGGTTTACGATTTTCGTTCGTCCCATTGATTGTAGCTCAGCTCAATATGCAATTCATGTGCTAAGCAGGTGCGATGCAGTTATGCACCCCGCTGGAGCAATTGTGTTACTGACTCCAGCCTCAGAAGCTAATATCGCACAGAATATGATCTCTGAAGCTTAGTTTCAACCATTGTACACAGTGTATTGTTGTAACGGGCGCAAATTAGCAATATGTAAAACATCAGGGAATGTTGCGTCAAGGATAAGGGGGAGGGTGCTTATATTCGTCATCACAAAGTATATCAATATCTCCGCTTGGGTTTTTCCTAACGAAAGCCGCTGGTACATGGTAGAGAATTTGAATTATTTTCCGGACGGACAAAGAACATGTAGATTAAATAATCACACGCCTCATATACGGTGCAAGGCATTAACCAATACGACCTCAGTAATAATAGCGGCAAACTGACCAACCGAACTCTGCATACACGAATCGTACACACAGCAAAGCAAAGCAGGGGTTTTTCTCATGAGGTATATCCTTGTCAACCGTAGCCTTAGGTACAAACAACACCCACGTTACCCACCTGGCTGCTATGATAAGTCCTCGCCTCCAGTCTGGCAAGGTCCTCGGTGCCAGAGCCGACCTCCCCCGCCTGTTCCCGTCAGCCCACCGCCTGCAGCACGGATAGATAACACACGTCAGACTTACAGACCCTACACCAGCACAGCCGATGGTACAGAGATACGGCACTGTGCGATCAGTCTCAACAGCTACACGTACGTATGGTCCTCACCTACGCAAATCTTCTGCGGGCATCAGCGAGGCGGGGACCCTGCGAGCGGCTTGAGGGTAAAACACCTGTGTGTGCAGGTGCTGCTCTTAATCTCCCACTCTCCCCAGAACGAGCCGACCCCGTGAAAAAGAGACGGGCCTCACAGCAGATTTGTCACTGTCCGCCCGCCCCGTTCTTCCATTACGGCCGTTCGCTATGACTATCGATTTCTGACATTATATAGAAGGAGTTTATTAATGATTGAGCGAGCTCGCTCTCTGTGCTGAAGTCTGCTCCGCCAATTACGCTATGACGTTGTCCTTAACCCAGGGAGGGTGTTCGTATCCGTCAATAGCACAACAAAGGCGCCAACAATACTTCCTTATAGTATTGACGACAATAGACTACTCATCATTCGTACATACAACCTGAAACTGTGTTGTCGACATGTCATTTGCAGAATTTTTAAATGGTTAAAGTTTAAATAGAGTGCGGTGATATCTTTTCTTTTAATTTTGTTCCACAACAACAATCAATCAATCAATCAATCAATCAATCAATATATATATATATATACACCATGCAAAGATGTTTGCTCTCTACTTTAGTTGTTGAGAAAAACATGTTATGGATAGCTTCCAAAGATGTTGAGGTAGTTCCTATAAAGGCAGCGTTGAACGGTGCTGTAGCGCCGCCATAGTGTACTGCACATCGCGCACACAGGCCACGGCATCAACTCTGCTCATCAATTCAACTGACATACCTAAAAAAAATCGGAGTTGGTCCCGATCGATACCCAAACCCACGCACCCCACCGGTGTAGCCTCCAGAACCTGGGGAAGATTTAAATAACTATTTCCCTGTAATTGGGGGCATGGTGCGAGGACGGAGATAGCGCCGGCGGAATCAAACGCCTCAGCTAAGAGCCGTTTTCTCTTATCGGGTTTGAACAAGTTGTGAAATCCTGTTCAAGTGCAGGTAAGAGCGATCAATCCAAGGGGAACATCGCTTCCATTTGCGCAAAACGCTCGCGAAAGGCATTTTCGTAAGTGTCGTATTAGTCAGACATCCGGCTTTGCTGTTTCTCAATCGCTAAATCGGCGGGGCGAGTTTGAAATCGCCCCCGGGGGCCCAAAAGCGTAGTCCTCGTAGTGAGCATTAGTCACCTTTATCGCTGCGATTTAACGTTCCGGTCAAACGCCAGGCCGAGCAGTGGTCGTAGGCCGAGGATTTGCGTTCTACCTAAGCCGGCGTCAGTCTGTGTTATGTGTTAGGCGGGGGGACTGATGCTATAGCGGGGGCACATTCCAATAGACCAACCACCGGCTGTTGTATAACTGCCATCACTACTCCCCATCCTTACACACTTACCGTGCTGGCATGGGAGCCTCGGTGGAACTGCTCTGTCGTAATCCGTCGGTGACGCATGGGTCCCTTGGTAAGAGAGTTTAAGAAGAGGGGAGCTCCGCACTACCACTGTGTGTGTTCCGTAGCGCCGGGAGAGCTAAGAGCCAACGGCGCCCCCAGTAGCGTCTGTCAGAGGGTCGCCAGGCGTGTCCGCGGAATACGTAATGAGTCCGTCGCGTAACTTACCCGTGGAGGAACTTCAATATTTAATTTGCCTTAATGTGGCTGGTAATTTCTCCGTGATTTTGAACTCTGCAGACTGGCCTTCGCTCCAGCTGCTTAGCGAGTGTTGTGCATGCAAAATGCGGCCTTTCGATTTATTAATCAGCCTGTGGTAAACGATGTTTTTCGGGCGCGTCACAGGGTCTGGTGGGAAGAGCCCCGCTCTTAAACTCCGCGGGATTCTGATTGCCTCTCCGGCAATCACTCCGTAATGAATACTTCCAGCGAAACAAAACAAGAGGGGGCAGGAGGACCAAGAAATTACCCTTCATGAGAGACGTGCAGAGGGAAAAAAATCGTTAGCCGGCTCTACACTAACTCTTTAATATTTCATACAGCGGACGAATGAGAAGGCCCGCACGTAATTGAAGGATTTGTGGTAGTTTCGCACCTGCAGGACCATAATCAATATTGTAATTATTTCCTCCTACCTCATTTCGGGTGAGGAGTAGCACCCCAGGGCGACTGTGCCATTCTCTACCGACACTCCAGGGCCCCTCGTTCGATCACCCGCCTCCGTTTTGCCCCAGGTTTCCCCCTCAAAGTCTTCTAATTACAGATTATGTGTTTTTCGATCTCCAGACGTGCCCGCTGATACATAGATGTTAATGGAGACCCGCATGCGCAGTGGCGTGCGCGCAGGAACACCACTCAATATCAAGACTAACAATGGGATGTACCATCTACGAAAGTTGCGGGGACATAGGATTTGGAATTCCATTCGAATTACATAATGCTCCGTTTCCCTTCCAAAATAGTATTCCCACTTCCGTGGATTGTATCATTCACATTACGTCGTGCCTCATCAGAAATCTGCCTCAAACCTACGTTTCCATGATTATATTACTGTAATAAATAGTCTGCAAAACTCTGATATATAGATAAAGATAAATTGAAAGATAATCTAACGAGCTAGCTTTAAAAAAACAGCCGACAGCCAAAATTGAGTCCTTGTTTTTAGCCGTGAAGACAATTTACCACTTCCCATTAACAAATGTCCGGGAGGTCCGTCTGGGGTAAAACATATCGATCCACCTCACTTGACCGGGTCTGAGATGACCGATACACAAAACAAGCAAGACCACTGCCTCATTAGTATGCACACCGTGACATCCCGGGCATCCTTGATGGCCAGATAACCACAATGTTTTCCTTCACAACCCCGCCGGAATTCACTAAGTTTCTCCACTCTAATATTGTACTAATTCAGATATTTATGCGTTTAGTACTTGTAAATGAGACTTAAAGATTTAAAGATAACTAAATGATCTATACAGTGTATAAGCGTTTGATACTTGTAAATGAGACTTAAAGATTTGAAGATATAACTAAGTAATCTATATAGGATTAAAGTAGTCGTAAATTCTACAACTAAGATGTTTACAGCTCCTTTAGGAACAATTTAAAGTGTACTAAAGTAAAGGTATCTTTTCTTGATCTTAAAAGTTACCTAAGCCACCACACCCCAACTAGGGACCAGAGGGCACCGTGTACTCAGCCATGATATGTTTTCCGTGGTTCGCGCACCAATAATCCAAGATTCGGTTCTACTGCACCTTGGAATTTATCGTCCGATAATGAAACGATCGACCCAAGGAAATTAATCACCTGATGCTTCAATCTGTCGGCCGGAATCCTCCGAGTCGGACTCACGTCTGTGCCAGACGGCTCATTACAGCCGGGTATTTTACCTCTAGTGTTTGGTAGTCTCGCTAGTGACAGCTTTACGGTCGTATCCCATGATTCAGTGCGAAGCAGGGTTGTATTGAAAGGAGTTGTTCCAGACAAGGTTTAATGAATTTGCCACTTATAGTAAAGAAATATGCCACTTATTGGTAAAAATGCAAAAACTTATTGCATTAGGTTTGAGCACGTGTACCAGTACGGCAAGATAACGTTTAAGACACCAAACAGAATCATGTCACGTACCGTCATGATTTACACTATGTAGGGATTCCTACAATATTCCCAGAATAAGGACTTTTCCACACGCATTGCCTCTTATGGCCAAAACAGGACAGCCATAGTACAATCTATGACTAAGTTCTTCCATATATTGGAATTGTAGATTGCTGACGCAAATTAGAAGGGTGTTACAGCCATTTAGAGGAATTGTTAGCACACTTAAAACAGCTATAACACCTTCATGGAATTTATTGCATGCAACTTAAAATGGTCATGACGCATTTGGGCATTAGTAATTGGTATGCAAATGTGCTGTACTCATATATATAGGACAATGATGTGCCAGATGTTAAAACTTTAATGGTTGTAACGTTGTTTGGGTCAATGTGGCACAGGAACGTGAAAGCAGACTATCACACGTTAAGTAAAGAGCATAATCATCGTTTCTATTTAACGAGTCGGCGTAAAAGATGAAACTGTTATGACACAGTAAACCGACCGACAAAGCAGCAGCATTGAGTAATACGTGATCGTCAAGTAGCGCATATTATCTTACAAGCTGGAGATGGACAATACACTCCGTGACTCGCTCGTCAATAGTTCCTTTCACGGTTTATCACACTGAAAACGCAAACTGCATGCAGACAATTCAGAAAGGATTGCGATAAGCAGCTTTATAGAGTGTTTTGGCAAGGATGTGTCGCAGCCCTCTGTACAGTACTGATAGCTAGCTCCTAATGCTTAGTAGTCTCTGGCTGTGCAGAAAGCTTGTTAAGTAAGTACGGGTTGAGTGAAAATCTGGCACCGGCTCAACTTAAGTCTTCTCAGCCTTTTGTAAACTGCTTGCAAATATACTTTACTGACTTAGACATTGTGATATTAAATAAGTACGTGACCCTTTTAGAAAAAAAAGCATATTACAGACGTTCACTAACTGTGCAGAATACTAGGAGCTTTCAACCCAGTGACTCTTCTTTTATGAGGGTAGATAAGATAAAAGATATAGTTTCTAATCAAACGCTCTCGTGCTACTGATATTATTAGTTGAATGTCCTAAGATCCAGTTCCGGACCTGTGGTAGCCGGGGCTAGGACATTAAGAGATTGAAAAAAAAAGTTTTTCACGGAGGTATGACATCGTCGATTCATTAGTTTACGTGCTTTTAAGCTCTTGTGTTTTTCCGTTCAAATAACAAACCCTAATCTAGTCTAAAAGGTGTGTTAAGCCGGCTCTATCCCGTAGTGAATTACATGCTCGCCACGTGCGTTGGCGTGTATTACACCGTGTGATGTACGTAAACTGACGACATCTGGTCTCGGAGGCAATATCTTTTGGGGATTTACGTAGTTTAAACGAACACATATTGGATGTTTGCCAAGACAACGGCACGGGGATGTAATATTAAGTTTCAACAATGTCACACTATCACGGACGGGCCCTTACTATTTCTCTTAAACACACAAACGAAGGAATTGATGAGGACCTTTGTCCGTTCTCCCCTGGCCATGCCGCATTTTGGAGGTTGAAGATTGAGACCCTACGCCTAGAGGAAGACATGGCTGACAAATTAACTGTTAGCTTTGGTGATGATTTACCCCCTGGAAGCTTGAAAGTATTGATTTTAAAGCACGTACTTCACGAGTGCCGTGGTAGCCCTAACCTGAGCCGAGGTTGATGAGAAAACGGTGTTTCATTACTGTCATGTGTATAGAGTAATTATGATTGGTGTTTGATTGGAACACAAATATCATGTGATCTGCTAGTCAGAAAGTCATGTTATTTAAGTGTGTTTAAGTAATCTCATTTAGACATGAAATTAACGAACTTTTATCAAACCGAGACGGGGGCCGAGACAGATAAAACCTTTGGCTGCGGTGAGCTTTATTTTGATATAAGGTATCAAACTTCGACACAGCACAGAAGGAGTGAAACAAGATATTCGAGCCATCTTACAAAACGTTATCACACTGAGGTGCCTGAAGGAAAGGTAGACATCGTTGAGAAGACAATATCGTCCTTATCCACCGCGATCGTTCGTCATCCTGGTAATATCTGTAAATCGGATTAAAGTTTGTCAGCACGGCGCTATCAGGAGCGTCCATGCTCACCCCCAGCGAGCAGAGATGTACCAAACAGATCACGTGGTGCAGATCAGTGCCCTCGACTCAAACATGTTTTTAGGAATATTCTGAGTTCAAGGTTTGGGTGGAAGTATCATCGTTTGTCAGAAAAATATCATAGTACGGAAAAAAGGTGGTTTGTGGTATGTAGACTTTAAGCAAATGCTTTTATTGAAAGGTGCCACAAACAAAAAATGTGATATTTATTAGTCAGTAAAAAAAGGAAACATTGGTATTGTGGACGTCGACAAAAACAGAATACTGTTATTTCACCAAATGGATTACAAGTGTCACAAATCAAATTGGCTATATGAATATTGAAACATGATGAAGGAATTATAAGAAAGGTTCATTAAACGTAGTGTATCCTAGATTGACTGAATCCATGATGAGTCTTAAGATAACAATTTTCATTTCGGAAAATAATCCTTAGATCAAACAGAAACGTGCGTGCATGGACTCAAAATGAATTCAGAAGTTTTCGAGAATAAAGATTTAATAATTGTTGTCTGCCTGTAATAATATCATGGGTTCCTTGGGGGATATTTCTCAGTACATCATTTCTACGAGGAATATGTCCAAAAACACAAGAAAAATATTGTTACAGCAGATCGTCATAATCAGTTCAAGTCCTGGTGCAGTTTTACATTATCAAACTGTATAATGCTGTATTTGTTGCATAAGGCTTCTAAAAATAGAGGATCCCTACCTACCCACCCTAATTTCTTCAGGACGGCAATCGCAATCACACAATTTATTTTTATTGCCAAGGTCCTATTAAGGGATACACATAACAACTTGATCAAATATGTACTGAAGGATTGAAACTATTCTACAGCATATTGGAGCTCTTATTCATCTTGGAGCGCTTACACACGGTTTAAGTATTAGGAAAACTAATGACATACGTCACAAGGGATCGCGTATTAAGCTAGGGATTCGCGTGACTTTCACTGAAATTAGCTGCCATTAAAATGACTTTCTTGGAGTCAATAGGTGTATACTTTAGTGTTTTGAGCGACACCAAACGTATGATGTGAATTTTGGTGCCTAACACATTTGATTTCATACTTTACACTCAGATTTTTGTTCAAAATGAGCTCGAAGAAATGACAGGTCTTTTACAAAACCATAGGGAACCGTATGGACATTACCACTTGATGTCTCAGGAGCGTTCACCTTTGACCCATAGCGCATTTCGCTGCGCATACGCAGTTGGAACCTTGAAAAATCGAATTCACCACGTCCTGCATCCTACACTCCGACAAGTCGCCGCCGGCTATAAACTAGCGAACAGTGGTTACACTCTCAGAGGAACATTATATGACGTGAATCATGTAAATAATGGCATAGATCACCCAACAAGTTAATTCATCAAGCTGTTTAAACCCTCACCTCCTACTGTTAAAAAGACGTCATTGAGGTGATCAGTCTGGTATGGCTGTTTAAAAATTACTGACGTATCATAAACCGATCGACTCCTGTATCTAAGTATAGTCTCTAATTACGACAGTTTACGTCATAGGACTGTCGGCACTAAACTTCAACTTTGCTGCCACAAATTGCACAACAAAAACCCGCACCACCCCGATAAACGAATGTGCCTATACTGTAATAACAGGAATTAGACAGAATGTAAACTGAGCGCCATTTCATAGTAGAATTTTAGATTTTACAACAACGAGACAGTTGAATTCTACAGACTGAAACATTCTATGTTTCCCAACCTTAGAAACTTGAGTTTCATTCCAGAAAATGGTACTACCTTTTTGCGTCACATGCATCTCTACACTCTAAAGACAAAAGCATCACAAATATACTTGATGACAGTGCAATAATATTTCCCCAAATGAAAATGGGAAATAGTTCTCGTATTCTCATGTAGACAGTCAATCATGATTTGTTGTAGTAAACGTGTTTGTGGGTACGTGTACAATCATCCAGCAATCTACTGAAGATCATTTTCCTAGCTTATCCAGTGTAATGCCAATCTGTGTAAATGTACATCTTCTTTTTAATCCTGAAAACGCCATATATGCACTGCCCCCCCCCCCCCCTCCCACACAAGCACTGACATTTAGAGGATAACTTTGCGACTGAAACGGTTTCAGCACATCGCAGTTGTCATAGAGTTCTTAGAGATGTTAGAATGTTTCTCACTGAAACCTACCGGGAATCCTTTCATCCTCCAGAAGCAAAAGTCTTTCGTCAGGACATGATACCATACTGTATCTAGCTATGGCAGCGGCCATGTTGGATATAAGTTGGACCGAACAACTTTTCACGGGTCACGGGTGTGCCCTCAAATGTTCCTGATGACAAACTTCCACTAGATGTTTTATGACACAGGAAATATGTATGTAATATGTGATGAATATAGATTTTAAGAACTTTTTTGTCCTTTTGACTTTCATATTCACTTTTAAAAACTACAAATAGTGATATTTCAAACATGGGCCGATCTCTAGAAGCCATAAAGGAATCTGTAGGTTAGAATGTTCTGCTACTTTCAAAATGGGTTTTGATTGGTTGAAAGCAGAATTACATCAAATGAAATGTCTTCTATAAATACATAGCTCCAGGGTCGTTGGCCACCGATTCGTTCGTGGTAAGGAGTTGACCTGTAATACAGGTGAAAAAGTTTAAAAGGTTCAAACTTGAGTACATTTCATTTCTTGACAATTTTGTGGAATATGAACACAAAAATTTTCCAGATTGAGAAAGATGCCGTAGTTTTGCTTGAGAAATGTATTTTAGACGTTTCTAGAACATTTGGCAGAAATAAGATTACAACCACCTTAGGACAATCTTTGGACAATGGAAATTCAGAAGATTTCTGGACGCTTTGAACGGATAGGTACATATTTTACATAGTCTTTTAATTTAATTCCTTAGCGATATCGATCAGCAAGTGTTTTTGGATTGCTGAACATAAAAAAGTCCCCCACAACTCATAATACTTAACAAGATAAGATCATACTGTAAATTAGGGCTGGGTATCGGTACAGCGTACCGGTACAAAACCGGTTTTTCTTATTGGACCGGTCCAGAAAAACCGGACCTGAAAAAATTGGGTGGACCGAATGTTGGACCGATTGGAAATTTAACAGATTATTTTATAAGGCATTCAAACGTTTTGGCGCTTGCAGGTGGAAAAAAATAACAAGAGTGAAGTAGAGTAGAGTTTATAATAATTTCTACCAAGTTTTACAGCCAATCGTACAGGTGCAGCTAGCATTGTAGGATTTTAAAACACCAGTGTACGTCTAATACACCACCAAACAGATTTCTTTCTAGTGAAATGGACCATTGGTATGAGTCATACTGAAACAGGTCCAGGTTCAGGTCCGGACCTGGACCTGATCCTTTGGACCTGAACCGGACCTGGACCTGAATTTTCTGTACCGGTGTGACAGCGATCTCGCCCCCCCGGCGATCTCGCCCCCCCGGGGGGCGAGATCGCTGGCGGGTTCGGCCCGCTGTAGCGTTGGCGCCGCCCCCCCCGAGGGCGGCTGGGTACTGCATATTAGGAGTGCGCTACGTGGTGTTATACTGCATCTGGGGAGTAACGTATATGGTGTGTTATCTGGTTCCTATATGGCACCTAATTACCGAACCCCACGATGTCCTACCTCGTAAGCCCATACTATATTGTTCGGTGCTAACATGCCATTGAAATTAATGAAAAGACAATTTTTGCAGCTGAGGTGGCATAAAAACACTGCTACTGCGAACGTATAAATCAACACCGTCTATGGTGCGGAATACGTCAGCTATATGTTTTCAATTTGTCACAGTGTTTTCTTTCTTGTGCTGGAAACATTTCCAAAGCACTAACAAAAACACACGTGAATAATAGTTTCTCATTATAAACACTATCTACGCGCAAGTTGATATAGCTGTTGCTAAATGCTACACAAACACTGGTAAAGTACCTGTCTTAAGAAACACGGGTAAATGCATCAGTTCCTAAATACTAGAAAAAACAGTCATGTTGGAGGTGAAGATATCCCTTGGCCAGGTGCATATACCAAAATGTGCGTTATTCTAATTAATACCTAATATTTGCATAATTAATAAAGACATTACATAGTTCTTTTGTGGTCACTTCATGGTAGAGACTTCATATGGGAGATATATAGGTTGCTTGCGGACAGGTGAATACAATGAAATACATCTTATGTCAAGACTCAGGTATATGAAATAATGGGAATACAAGGGACCCAACCCTCCTTGTCTGAAACAAGTTCAACTATCTTATTACCATGTAATTACGTTAATATTGATACTATGAATGGAGTTATGTATCAAACTCGTGTACTTATATCATTCTGAAACTACATTTTGTGATTTATACCAATCAACTTCTAAAATGTCATGTAAACCCGTTTTTTTGGAGGGGGGCGAAATCGCTAAAGGGGGGCGAGGTAGGGGGGCGAGATCACTAGCCGGGGAGGGCGAGATCGCTAGTGATTTCGCCCCGGGGGGGCGAGATCGCTAGTGATTTCGCCCCCGGGGGGGCGAGATCACGGGGGGGCGAGATCGCTGTCACACCGGTACCCAGCCCTACTGTAAATCGTTCTACGGGTTGTTGCCATAAGAGCCATTTTACCACGCATGGCTTTCAGTCTATCTCCATCTAACATAAGTTGGAACATTTTGAATTGCACCGCAAGCCTGCATTATCGATCCACCATATTAAATTTTGGGTAGATTCATTACGTTTCGATGTAGTGTCGGCGGTCGTTCCCTCTAGTGGTGACCTTCCTCCTCTTCAATGTCAAGTCGCCTTTTTCCTGCCAAGTGACCTTCACTACCGGCAAAGTCAAATCCTTCTTGGTGTCTATTAGACCCCGGGCCATCGTGCTATTACAGGTCAGGGCTATTGACCTTCCGGACTAAGATACTACGCCATAGTATGTCCCTCTTACACCATATCTGATAAGGTCGTTCGGGACAGG